>NC_141694.1:1615615126-1615805126 GCF_964263255.1 Lissotriton vulgaris
AACCCAAAGAGATGTGCGTGCCTTTCTAGGTATCACGTCGTACTGCAGGCAATGGATTCCTAATTTTTCATTGCTAGCAAAACCATTGGTGGCTCTTACGTGCAAGGATGTTTCAACTCCTTTACCATGGACGGAAGAATGTCAGAAAAGTTTTTCTGAACTGCGTGATTCATTGTGTTCGGCTCCTGTGTTAGGTACCCCTGACTACGGTAAGCCGTTCACGTTATATGTTCACGAGAGGGAAGGTTGTGCTTTGAGTGTTTTAACGCAACCTTTTGGTGGTAAGCAACGTCCATGTGCATATTTTTCCTCGACCTTAGACCCAGTAGCTAGAGCATTGCCGAGTTGTTTACGAGCAACAGCGGCAGCTGCGGTCTCCATCCGACAATCAGCAGGATTGGTCATGGATAATATGCTTACGGTGATGGTTCCGCATGCAGTCGATACTCTTTTGAATCGAACGAAAACTCAGCACTTGACGAGTGCGAGGTTGTCTGGGTACGAATTGACGCTCTTGGCAAGCCACATTCAGATAAAACGTTGTAATGTCCTAAATCCGGCAACTTTGTTACCAATTAGTGCAGAGTCAGATGAAGTAGCAGAACATGACTGCTACTTGAGGACTGAAGAGGATACGAAAGGTCGAGTGGACCTTAAAAACACCCCATTGGAAGATCCGGATGGCACTCTGTACGTGGATGGGTCATGTTTTAAGTTACCGAATGGCGATGTGACTACCGCTTATGCTGTTGTAACATTGAATACTGTTGTTGAGACTGCAAGGTTGAATCAGAATTCTGCCCAGGCTGCGGAGCTGATTGCTCTCACTAGAGCATGTGTGTTAGCGAAAGGGAAGCGTGTGAATGTTTTTACCGACAGTCAATACGCGTTTGGTGTAGCGCATAGTTTTGGACGATTGTGGCGAGAGAGAGGTTTCTTGACGTCGCACGGTACGAAGATACAGCATGGCCAGCTTGTGAACGATCTTTTGGATGCATTGACTTTGCCTACGCAAGTTGCGATTGTTAAGTGTAGTGCGCATCGTAAAGTGACGGATGATGTTGGTCGTGGTAATGCGTTTGCGGACGAGACTGCTAAGGAGACTGCCCGGAACCTTAGCACTCGAATGTATGTGACGAGTTCGGTTAGGTGGCCTACAGAATCGAGTATGTGTGAAGATACTATCGAGAGCGTGAAAGCAATTCAGAATGAGGCCACTGAGATTGAAAAGACGAAGTGGAGAGAAAGTACGGGAAAGTTGGATGCGAATGGTTGTTGGATTGATTTGTCGGATCAGAAAAGATGGATGTTGCCTGATGCGTATGTGCTGGCCGTTGTGACAATGGCACATGGGTTAGCACATATTAGCGTGAAAGGTATTTGCAAGTTGCTGGCTGCTGTGTGGAAGAATGATGGTATTACGAAATGTGCTGAACGTCTGGTGAAGAATTGTATGGTGTGTATAATGTACAATCCTGGCAAAGGAACCCCAACTCCCCCTGGCAGTTTTGCTCCTCCTTCGTATCCCTTTGAGGTGATTCAATTAGACTTCATCCATATGGAGCGATGCAATAACCTGAAATACGTTTTAGTTGTGGTTTGCGCATTCTCCCGATGGATCGAGGCTTATCCCCTCAAAGACAATACTGCTTTGTCTACTGCGAAAATCCTACTGAAGGAATATTTTCCTCGGTATGGAATGCCTAGAGTCGTGTGGTCAGATAACGGAAGTGAGTTTGTTGGAAGTGTGATGAAGAGTGTGTGTAAGGGCCTTGGAATAAATCAAAAATTCCACAGCGCCAATCATCCCCAGTCCGCTGGATTAGTTGAGGGGTACAATGGCACCCTTAAACTAAAGCTAGCAAAGATTCAGGCTACGACTGGTCTTTCGTGGCCTGACGCTTTACCTCTAGCATTACTGTCAACTAGGGCGACTGTGCACTCCCGGGTAGGGTTTAGTCCCTATGAAATAGTGTTCGGCCGTCCTGCGAATGTGTGGGGGGTTCCTAGGCCAGGAATGTTTTCTAATCTTGAGTATCCAATGTTGATTGACTATTTACATGACTTGACTGCTAAACTGAGGTTAATTCACCAACAGGTTTACGACGCATTGCCGACGCAGACGGAGGGTCCAGGCCACCAGCTCCAGCCCAGAGACTGGGTGGTAACACGAAACTTTTCACACAAGAATAATCTGGACCCGAGGTTCACCGGACCTTACCAGGTGCTCCTGGCCACGAGGACTGCCGTTCGTCTTGAGGGGCGTAAAAACTGGGTGCATGCCACCCATACTAAGCGAGTCCCTATCCCTTTGCCGGCAGACCCGTGGGTAAGGAAAGGCATTGCGTCAACAGAAACAGAAACATTGCCGGCGTTTGTGCCTTTCAGCGACGCACAGCCTGTTGGAGAATCCTCAGCGCAGCAGAAAGCCACTGTTGAAAAATTGTCAGCAAAAGACTCAAGACCGGAACAATCAACTGATCAGCAGGACGCTGTCCCTTCGACGGACCCTTTGTTCGACGAGCAGACACGTCCCGGGAAACACCGATATTCTTTGCGACCTCGCACTAAGGACAAATAAAATTTTTTCTTGCTTTGCTGAAATTGACAACTGCATTATCCTCGTTTCCCGTGATCAGCTTTGAACTTTCGTATCACTGTACTTATTTGTGTACATATAGATATTGAGTTTCCTCCCTTGTACCTTTTTTTTACTTCCACAGCCGAGAGACTTTGTGCGTGTATATACATATTGTGTATTGAAGGCCGTAGGGCCGCGCGCGTACTTCCTTCTGGATAGTAGGTCTTGACGCTAGGTTAAAGGCCGTCGGTTCCTAGGAACTCCTAGGGATTGACTATTGCTACACAGAACGAAGTGCGTCAAGAAACGTTGCGGACGGTCGTAGGGAATGGCATTCTCGAAGCTGAATGATTTGGAGGGAGCTCAAGTCCATAGATTCAAGCTGCAGCAACTCAGTCGTACCAAATGCTTCATATTCCAACTGTTTGTATTGTTTTTGACTGCTTCTGCATTATTGGCGGGTGGGGTGTATTACACGATGTCTTATTTTTTACCTGCTACACCTACTCCTACTCCTTACCCTAACCTTACCTCTACTGCTTCTCCCCATTCCTTTCACATGTTACCGGAACACGAGCAGGCTAGACGTGTAGAATTCCGCAACAATTCCTTTATTCAGCTCCTTCATCAGCATCAGTTAGTGGTTAACACTACTAATTGTTGGGTGTGTGGGTTGATGCCACATACTACGGATAAGGGAATTCCATATCTGGTGTTACCGTATAGTTCCCAAGGGTCAGCTCGAGCATTTCAAACAATGTTTCGAAGCGCACTGGGTTTCCACCCCATTCGAGAACCACGTTCCCCCTACTCTGGTCCTACCTCGTACCAAAAACCTTTGTCGATAGCAATAGAGGATTTAGATAGTGAGATCTATGATCCTTCGCTTATTCCCGAAGAAGAGGTACAGGCCTATAGAGTCCTAAGTAGAGGTGAATATAGTGTGTTCACTAGCGAGAAGCAGCTTAAAAGCTCGCCTCCTATATGGGTCGTACCCCACACTGGTAATTTTTGTCTTATGGGTCGTGGCCGAAGATCGCAAGCCCGACTTGGAGCGAGTGCTTGCACCGAAAATTACATTCTGCCGATGTCCTCGTCCCCTGTGTTTCTGGCTGCCAAGGGTACATACTTTATCTGTTATGATCGTGCATACACATGGTTGCCCGCAGACTTCATGGGCTCATGTTTTATTGCAAATTTGTTGCCTCCGACGTTCACTGTAGATGCCGATTATCATAAGACTAGAGTTGTGCGAGGCGTAATTAGTGAAGAGGATACTGCCGGTCAAGAGGCAGGAGACTTTTTCAAGGGTTTCCTCCCGTTTTGGGGACCTATGGTCAATAGTAGGAACCTGAGACAGTTGACTCGAGTGGTAGAATCGACGGCTAATATTACTGCCAGTGCCCTTGGTAATATCACCACAGAACTTCAGGCGGAGAGACTTATGACGTTACAAAACCGTATGGTTTTAGATGTCATTTTAGCAGATCGCGGTGGGGTATGTAAGGTGATCCATTCGAGCTGCTGCATTTTCATTCCAGATAATGCTCCTACTGTCTACCAAGCCATCTCGAGGTTGCATAAGATCTCCGAATCCATACACGTGGATGTAGGGGATTGGACGCTACTTGGATGGTTTTGGGGCCTGATGTCGACTTGGGGTTGGAAAATTCTGATGATCATTGGAGTTGTGGTAGTGTTCCTGTTCACGTGTTGCCTTTGCGTGCAGTGTGGTCCTGCCTTATGTGGCCTCTGTGCTAAGACGTGTATGAGACAACCATCTGCTACCAAGGGGACTCGGTTGGACAGAGCTATGCTACAGCAACATCTCGATGGTCTGATGAATATCGAATATGATTCCGACTAGTGCTTGCCTACATGAGGGCAAAAGGAGCGTCTGAGGTTCCGTGACGATTGTAAGTGGTGTTTTTGACTCGCACGAATATGGTCGAGTCTGGTATCTATGAACCGCAAATGATGAGTTTAGTAAGTGTGCGCAGTTTCGCTGTGCTAACTTAAACCGTTCGTTTGTTATGTGGGTTTTTCATCTGTACCCACGGGTTCCATCTTAGATACGGCATCCATTTTGTCTCTTGCCCTCAAGTAGCCAGCGAACGGACGTTGTCCGCTTCGCGACCCTGGGACTCCCAAGATATTTGCGGAAGACACATGTTCTTTGTAAGTGTCTTTATGACGAGGGGGATGCTACTGTAAGGCAGATGGCGCCGCTCGAGGCTCATCTTGCCGCACGGACTTATTGTCTCAGCCGTGCATCTCATTAGGCACGTCCCTTTGATGCCTGTATCTCGTGTTTCCCGATACCTCCCCCTTTTACACCCTTTCCGATCTCCCCACTGTCTCCGTCTTCCTCTGCACCTGTCTTTGTTCCTATTTCGATCTATTTTACTGCTGATTGGAATTTGCTAATGGTGGGAAGATGGTTTTTACAGTTGGGAACCGCCAAATGTTTCCGCACTTATGTTCCGGACCTGATGTGTTTCAAAGTGACCAAAGTGACCCCTCTGGGGGATAATTGTGGGAACCGGGTTGTAAACTTTTGTGCTCAATGTAATCCTATGGGTAAAAACTGTATAAAAGGAGCGATCCACAGAACCAATTTGAAGCAGTCTCCCCAAGTTGCACGTGGTGTACTTGTCGTGATCTCTGTGTTCCCTGCAGCAAATAAACCTTGAATCTTTGACGCCGAAGGAAGTGTCCCGTGTCTCTGTGACTTGTACGCCGGAGCAGGTTACCCACGAAGGTTTCAGGTGTTGTGCCCTGGCACCGCTGGGTCTTAAAGAACCCAGTCCTTCAGTGGAAGGCATGCAAGAAACAACTATGAACATGACAACGCATGACATAGTAATGGAAAGGAGACACACTGATGATCCATACCAAGAAGCATACAAAGTAATGGTGTACAAAATGCGGTGTGCCAAATACCGCATAACTCTGTGATTTTAAAAATTCAAATAGAAGTGGGATACAAATAGGACTTAATGTTTGGGTACTGACAGTCACAAATCGGAGTGCCGTACTCTGTTGGTGACAGCGAACTGGAGTCAGATGATCTATGTAGACGTAAAGGGCTGGGAAGATAAACAAGGCAGAACACTGAAGGGAAGCAGGTTGAGACCCTACAGAGGACTTGCATGGGCAATAATAGGTAACAAGGGCTGGAAAGCTACAGGAAATTCAAAGGGGTCTCTCTTTTTTACCAATGGCGTGCCTTGATATTGCTTGTGTCAAAGCAAAGGGGTTGAGATAATGTGTACCCATATGACCCTGAATCTGCGCTCCCACAGTACATGCACATTGCAAGAAAAAATTTCTTCTTCAAGACCGAGAAAAGAACACACTTGTTAACCCGTTTACTGCGGCCCCGATTTTCCCGCAGTGTGGCACTTCCGCAAAACGGGCGGGGCCGCCTCGGCCATTGGCCGACGACAGCACTGGGGAGGTAGTGCTGCTGTCGGCCAATGGCCGACGACAGCAAGGAAGGGGTTAAAGTACTCCCTCTTCTTCAGGTTATCAAATAATGTGAGACGATTATAAATAGCAGTGCGTAATGATTTATGCCTAAAACTGTACAATCTGTGTGTTCCGTACACGAAAGACTGCTCTTGGACAAGGGTAGCAGAAGTTGTCTTCCTCTATGTAATGTAATGCATGAGGGGATGCCAATGTATGAGGGCACGCTAAGAGTTTGCAACATGTTTTTTGCGATGCAACAAATACCACATATTATGTAGTGCTCATTTAGCACAGCTATTCTGCAGAGGTTTTAATAATACGCACTAGAAAACTGGTCAAGTGTGCAAGGATACAGTACAGAGAAGGCAACAGTACATGCATTTCCCTCCTGGCAGGAGATTTGCTCCGGTTATGGGGCACAGGTTTACGCAAGCCATGGTTGAAAGAGAAAAATAATGTACGCGGAGTGCGGATAGCTATTCAACCTTGTTTCACAGAGATCATCCACCCTTAGTCTTTTAGAGTGTGATCAACAAACACACAAATAAACCCTAGATCCATTTCATGCACAGTGTTTACATCCATACTCAGACCATAAATTAAGTCTGTGGTGGGCACTTGCTTTTGTGTACTGAGATCTGCGAAAAAGTTCCTTCACTATTTGTCCTTCAGAGAAAAAAAGACGGTTATCCAGGCCTTGATAATAACCGTGGGCGTAGAACTCCTCTCTGCCTATTGAGTGTGCAGAGTTTTGCCTACTCCGCTATCCGCGGAGAACACAGAGTAGGCAAAGCTCTGCACATTCCGCGGCGGAGCGGAGTTGGCCCGCCGCCCGCTTCCACCCCCCTATTAATATATAACTTAAAAGTAACCTAAAGCAATTCAAAAACACTTACCTTTTAACCACGGCATCCCTGGGCTGCCCTCCTCCTGTTCTTCGCCATTAAAAATAGTGCTTAAGAACGCCGACGATGCACATTTCTCGTAAGAAATTTGCATGCGCAGGCGTGCGCGCATTCGCAGCTTTCTCAAGCAGTATTTCTAATGGTGAAGAAGAAGAGGAGGGGGGCAGCCTGGGGAGGCCGTGGTTTAAAGGTAAGTGTTTTTTAATTGCTTTAAGTTCGTTTTAAATTATATATTAATAGGGGGGTGGTGGCGGGCGGCATAGCGGAGTTTCGCGGAGTCACACGGAGATTGTTGCCAACTAACTCCGTGGCACTCCGCTTATCCCCGCTACGCACACTACGCCCAGGGTTACTTGATAACCTCCAGGTTGGACTATGGCAATGCACTGTACCTTGGTCTGCCAGGGTAACTGCTGGAGAAGCTTCCGATGGTCCAAAATGCAGCAGCTCGATTTCTTTTGAATTTGGCAGTTAGAGCGCACATGTCCCCTCATCTGCACACTCGTCTCTGCACACTTGTCACTGGCTTCCTATCAGGAAAATAATCCTGTTTAAGCCTTTGCAGCTAATTCACAGAGCCCTGTATGAGACTGGTGCAGTCTACTTCAGAACTAGGTTTAATTTTCATGATCCAGCAAGAAACAGGAGTTGGCTAAATTACATTTTACCAAAGATGCCCAGAATTCAGCATGCAAGAGCTAGAGGAAGGTCTCTGGCACATCTTGGACCCACAGCATAAAACAAACTCCCTCTTGAGCTCCGCACTGTTAGCAATGTAACAATTTTTAAAAAGAGACTGAAAACCAGTTTTTTTGTTAAGGATTAAAACAATCAGATTTACTTTCAACTCTGACCAGTGCTTGGTGCCGGGACATTCCTCAGAGTAGATGAGTACCCTACAAGTCACTTCATCATCATCATCATCATCATCCCTTTCCCTAATTTTTTATAAAACATATTCCTAGAAATCACCATAGTGTAGTATTAAATGGACAGCTGGAACTGGTTGACCCATTAAAAGTGAGAGGGCAATTTGTGCAGCTCAATTTTAACTAAGATGAGTCCGGCCAGTTATATGGAAATGTCCAAGTAGAGCTCTCCAAGTGAGCAGACACAGGGACAGGCGTGTTCTGTCCACGGGTCACAATAGTCACCTGCAGTGAGGAGCACAAGATGTTGCTTGATTGACAGTATCACTCTTCTCAGATCCATAGTTCACCAGTTTAAAAACACCAGGGCTCAGCTCAGAACAGCATTGGCTTTCACTTTCTGATGATGTTTGTGGAAATCTAGCAGAAAAACTGCCCTTTTAAGATGCTTAATTGCTTACGGTGGCAGACTCTGTGGCTAACAGCGACTGCAATTTCAAGTCTAATGGTTTGTCATTGGCACTTAGAGCCCTGAATACATCTGCTCACCATATTTTAGGATCAAAAAGCCATTTATTAAAAATATCACGTTTGATCTGTTATGGCTCCTAAAGCATTGCTGATGATCTCAATTATGTTTGCAGTTTAATGCATAAAGATATAAAGATCGGTCTTCAAAACGAAAATGTAAGGAATGCTATCAGATCAGCTATGTGCGATGCTTTTACTCTCCATTGATGGAAAGAGTAACACATTTTAAAAAAATGTGCTTCATTTATCAACATGTAATTTAGACCTATATACCATTAGTGTACAGTAAAATCAATGTGTGTTATCATGAAGCGATTTTTTTCTAGCTCCTCTTCTATATCCCCCTGCCCAGACTGTTAACTGGACTAAATTATCCTGTGCACTTACATCTCCTATACATTATAAAGTGCCCCATCCTCTATTAGCCAAGCAAGCCGTGCCACGCAGAGGACTATTGCATGGTACCGATGTAACTAGTGGCTTTCATCCTCACTTTTTCTAATTTCTTGATACTTCTTCCATGCAAGGTTGGAAGAAAAGCAAGCACGATTCCTGGTCCTAAACTCTGATTCCAACAAGAAAATAAACTTAAGACAGGAGGAGAAATGGATTTGGGATCACAAAGGCTGTAAAGCATAGTTCAGTTTTCATGTCAATTCATCATGGTTTTTTCTGTTCCAAATTAACACCAAACCCCGATTAATTACTCAAATAACAATTAAAATAAATAACAGGAATACTGTAGAAGGTAAAACAATTGTTCTTCAGAACAGCTACACAGGTTAGATGCAGACTAAGGATTTCATTGCTTCAGTGTTATTCTAGCTCTATAAAACCAATCGAATATTTTAGAATTGAGAAAGGACGCATATAAAAAAGAGTGTGCACTCTTCATGGATATGGCAGGTTGCAAGAGGATTTCGAAAGGACTTTACGCAGCCCAAAGGAGGGGTCCTTAATAGCCCTCTCTCTCATGGAGGTTACACCACAAGCTACCTCCACACTGCTATGCAGAAAACCTTCCACCGGATCAGTTAGTTCTACAAAGAGTGGGCAGGAAAACAGACGCCCCAGGCCTTTTCTGGACCTGTCTAAATGAAGACAGAAATCCTTCTTTAATCCCTTTGTAAGTTGACATTACTTTTGAGTCTTGAAATGGCATTTGATTATGAATAGATGCAGATGGTGTCTGATGGTGATGCGTGTCCATGGGTCAACTCAACAATAGGTTCATATCAGAAAAGGGAATAGTTGTTTCTTGCTCTGGATTGCAAGGCCCAGATTTGCAGTAACAATTTCACTAAAAGTATGTGGATCTGGTTTCTTTCTGAAGACACACTACATACTGAGTGAGACAAAATGAGGTTTTTGATTCCTTTGGCTCCAGATGTAGCCAAAACATTGCAAGATAATCACTGCTTATATCCAGATCTGAATTCCCAAAAATTGGGAGTTGCATCAGTGCTTACTTGGTCACTGGATGGTGTGGTGTCAAAACCATAGATATCAGAACTGAAATTGGTCTTGAGCAAATGGTGGTTGGCCCAATGTATCATACTATTCACTTCCTGCACAAAAGCTCAAACTGTAGAGGTCAAAGGTTTCAGAAGTTGCAGAAAATTTCAGCTACCAATGACATATGATTTAGGCTGATTCAGTGTCTTCTGCATCATTCCTTGGTAACTTCACTTGAAATGGAAATCCATATACTATAGCGATATTGCATCATGGTTGAATTATTCTTATCAATGTGCTGTGTAAGAAAGCTTGTTTTATTATGCAATAATCTGTACCATTACAAAGGCTCTTGGCAAAGTCCTTGCTTACAGCAACATGGAGTTCAAACTGTAAAATATTTATTTTCCAATCACATTTTACTGTAATGGTGGGTTCCTGCTGCCGATATCATAGGTGTCCAACAAACTCGCAGTGCTGGTCTAGTTGGTAGCATCTGACACAGCTGATTACACAATGACTTGGGGGTGTATGTTCTCTAGCACAGAAAAACATGGATCAGATGTGATCTTCTCTACATCACTGTAAACAAGTGGAATAGAAAGCCCAGTTTATTGCTGACTCACTATTTGAACACAATACCTAACTAGCAAAAAGACTTTGGATTGTTGTCCTTCTGCAATGGCTATGGTAAGCCACATACTGTGATAAAAGAGAGCACATGACTATTTATCTAGACTAAAAATTTCCCAAATTCCCAATGTAAGGGAATATCACGTGTATCTGTTAAAGATACACCAATTTTTAAATCCTCAACTCATGTAGTTCCAACAGAAAAGCAATAACTTTAAGACAACAGTGACCAGAAAACATTTAGTGTTCAGTGGTGCCTTGAATGAGTATGAAGTGATCTCTTAGGTGATCTCCGCAACTGGTTAGGAAGGAGAGGGGTGGTCTAGAGTCAATACAACCCATTGCACGCCTTGTAGTAGCTCGAGAAGGTGCCTGATTGGGAGTGAGGGAAATTGATTATGTGGTGCAGGCATCTTTTTAGGAATTGCTTTGTCATTGATTGGTCAGTACAATCGGCTTTCCACTTACGGACACAAACCTCCACAAATCTTATAGCTCACGTCTGAATACATGTGACTGGAACATTAATTCTTTATGGTTTCACCTTCACTATGCTGCTGTAAGCAAGGACTTTGTCAAGAGTCATTACAATGGCTCAGATTATTGGATAATAAGGCAAGTTTTCCTCCACTGCACGTCGATTAGACTATTTCAAGCAAAATACAATATTGCTGTAGCACCGGGGCTTTCCATTTCTAGCTGTATCACCAAGGAGCCAAATCACTACATGCCATGATGCTGAGAAAACGGAAGCAGCCTGAATCATATGTCATTGGTGGCTGATTATTTTTGCAACTTTCCAAACCTCTGGCTTCTACAGCTTGAGCTGTCAGCCAGGAAGTGAATAGTATGATACATTTGGCCATCCACCATTTACTCAAGACTAATTTCAGTTCAGATTTGTATTGTTTTCACACCATGCCATCCAGTGACCAAGTGGGCACTGATGCAACACTCAATTATTAGGAATTCAGATATGGGTACAAGCAGTGATTAGCTGACAATGTTTTGGGTAAGTCTGTCGCCAAAACCATCAAAACATCCCTGTGGCTAGCTCAGCATGTATTGTGTCCTCACAAAGAAAACTATCCATATACTCAAGTGGAAAGCTGAAGAGGTACACCAACAATGCATATTACTAACTCTCTGAGGTCACATAATTTGCTGGGTGAGAGTATTTGTGAATTTGCATGGTAACTTTCACATGATTAACAGTATTTGAGTGAAGAAGTGTGTCTCAATATTAGCCTGGGTGCATTTGAGGGGTTAAATGTGATATACATATAAATTCCAAAGTCTACCAAAGGGTAAACTAATAAGTGCATTGGTGTTTGCCTGTAATATTGACTTTAATGGCTAGAGAAATTACATTGGTAAATAATTAACTTTTACTCACATCTTGTCTTTGTCCCCAAGGACATACAATTCCAACACCCTAAAAGTTGGACAGACTTAGTACTTGTACTGTCAAAAAGAGCATTCGAGCTTAATCAGAGCACCCACAGCCTCGATCTCTGAGATAGGTGTCTCTCTCCAAAGTAATTATAACTTCATTGGTATTCTGAAAGAGAAACCCTTTTGAGTGTTTGAGCACAGAACTAAAAAATATAAGTCTTGATAGATTCAGGTATGTCATTGTGATAAAAAGAGGTTCAACAATTTTAGAAGCTACTGAATGTGTTGCAGGTGTCCACACAACTTTCCTGTGTTGAGGAATACATTTCTGATGCAGAGCAAATTGCTACAGATTAAACTTTTTATGGCTACGGCTACAGGACAAGTATTGACTGTTTAGTTTGTTTTGAAAGACGCCAGGCGAAGCCAGAAGACAAACAGAAATACACCACTTTCACAATTGTTCCTTGGGTGTTTTTAGCGCATTGTCTAGTCCTGGCTGCCTGGAGATCTGTCAGTGTCCATGCCTTGGTCCATGGGAGTATGTTTTGAAGCAATCTGACAGCAGCCCTATTAAGAATGCTAGCATGACCAACACACACGCCACTTGCAGGTTCATTAATTGTACACGTTTCACCGTCACGCTCTTAAGGATTTAATGTTGAAGTTCAGAAACAATTAGCAATAGACATCCAGTGTAGTTTTTCTTAAGGTACAAGGGAAGAGTTTATCTGAGTAGATCATTAAACATATTCCAGCTCCATAATATCAAATCCAACAACAAGGATTTAGACATCATATCGGTCAAAGCAGTCAGTTCATGACAGTTACATTTTCATACACTACTGACAAACCCTACATTTTACCTTAGTCACCATATATTATTAAAACAAATATGTTTACTGTAATCGTTGTGAGATAAGCCTGGCAATCTCTAGTATAGAATTCAACACAATCAAGCAGAGCAGGTAAAACAAAACTATGAGTTTTAAGCAAAGAGCCCCCTCACTTGAGCTTGGAACAGTTATTTAATTGTCCACCTGCATTGGAAGCAGCTGGCAGCGGGGGTGGGGGTTGGATTTGAATGAGGCCTTACCACATGCTGACATGCATATAGACGTATAAGTCGGCTGTCCCCACGGGTGGTGTAGGACATTAGGGCAGCTCAACCCACTCTGTGCCTCAAACCACCTCTACTTTGCAAAACAGCCTTTGGTCTTCTTAAGACATTCTAAAAGTGCCCCTTCAGTTTTTGGCCATCAAAAATTGAGTTGTATGATAACATTCTAAATTTAGATCCTGCTGGATGCCTGTGTACATTTGTTCTTGCTTGGGCTGGTATAGTTTCAATGTAGTGTCATGCATTTAATTCTTTTTATTTTTTAGAATTTCGTTTTGTCCGATATTACACTATTTACCTTAAAAGACTGTCTAATACACTAAATAAGTGCACCTTAAAATGCGCTCAAGATGCCTTGTATGGAGAAATACGAGTAACAAAACCGAACAGATCCAAATAAATGAATACTTTATCTTCCTTAGGCTCACACATTCTGAAATCCAAAGCTTTCAATCTTTTGTGACAACTGCTTCATCACATATAGCCTGTGCATGGGCTGTATTCAACCATTCACCAAGTTCTGTACATACAGTTTGCTATGATTTGTCAACAATAATATAGTAAATCACAGAAACCACTCCTAGCAAAAATGATTATTCTGCGAGTTTAGAGTGAAAGGTAGATGCACCTAATGACTGTGTCGCAGTGCCTTTTTGCAAACAGTATCATGCACAGGTTGGGTGGTAATGTATTCAATATAAGTAAAGGCACAACCATTTCATTTTAGCCACTCTCTTTGTTCCTATCACCAACCCTATAACTTACACCTTCTAAAATTATTTTCCGGGTAAATAAATGAATGAAATGCTTTTAGAGTTCTTAACAGGACCTGATAATGGCACCATGTGCTTAGAAGACACAGCATTTATCTCTGGATGAGCCAGAATGATTTTCACCCTAGCCATGATGAGCAGAGCACAGGTTTGAAGCAACAAGGGATTTCAGGCTATATGAACATGCACCAGCAAACAGCCCCAAAGATGAACATGCGCCGTTCTGTCTCAGCTTTCAACCTACTCTGCCGCCCCCCCCCCTTTCATCATGCTTCCTGTAAACCTTAAAATTCATCATTAATAATGGATAGCTGCAAATGCTTCATTTGTGCAACTATGAAATCAAAACTAGACCGCTTTGGCGCTCTGCAACAATGGCCTTTGATGGTGGTGGGCTCCTAAGGAAATATCTGGGCCCCTTCATTCAATAAAAAAAAATATATATATAATATATATAATATATATATATATATATATATATATATATATATATATATATTACGCTCCAACTCTTCTTCTCTTTGCAGAAAAGACGCAGCACTCAAGGAGGGATGTCAAAACCACGCAAAGGCTTATTCAAACTAACTGCACAAACGTGTTTCGGCGTACTGCCTTTGTCAGTGTGTATATATACCGAAATTAATATTTGAACTGCGCAGTATTATGTTGTGTTGTTTAGCTTATGCCTGTGTTATACTTTAGAAAGAGAATATCACTACCATTACCACATATACACTATTCCTGGGTCAATTAGTTTACTGAACACATGTATTCGGATCAGGGTGTATACACAGTGTTCAATGACGCGGGCAGTCCTAAGCGTCACTGTGCAAGCAAGCTCCTCATCAACACAATAGAAGTACCAATATTGGCTTCCAATGTGAGCATGGTTTACACCTCGCTGAAGGCAGGAGCCATTGTTTGTGATCACTCAACTATGATCGCGTGTTTGACCACCACGGGGAATCATCCATACATGGACATATGCATAGTCATGTTTTGATATGTGAAAAACAAGTGCTCCCTTTCACCTGCAAAACAAATGTAACCAGGAAGAAGAAAAGGGGTCCAATGCAACAATAAGTGGAACAATATGTCCGTCCTTGCATGAATAACCTCCCCGCTTCTCACTTCCTTGCGCCATATGTGCCTTTCATATTAGCGCAAGCAGAGGTTTACCTTACATCTCTTATCACAGTCATGTTCAAGATACTTCTGCAAACAGGTTGTGTGTGTTTAGTGGGACTAGAGGAGATACAGTGAAAATGAGAAAAAGAAAAGACAATGCAGGAGCAGCACGGGGTAAGGAAAGGTCAGTCCGAAACCTTCAATTGGTTGCAATAAATAATACGCTTGTAAAGATAATAGAGATTTTTAGTTAGCAATAAGCCGGCATATCAGTCTGCAAGATCCCGTGTATGATTTAGATTTACCTTAAACATTTCTAGAGCAAATATAGAATAAAAAATAATTTTAATATGTAACAAATGCTGTAAACTGAGTCACCTCTGGAAGCTCTCAAGGTTTGGGGAATAAATAAGAGATCAGAGTCAAAGGGAGGTAAATTGATGCGCAGAGGATCAGACAATTTGATCAAATGAAGAAGAAAATTGGATTCAATCTCCTGGTTCCCAACTTAGCCACTAGGACACATCACCTTATTATTTTAAAAACTGATGTTGCACTGTCGCAATAAAGAAAGGTTGAACTCCATAGAGGATATTTCTTCTAGAAAAAGATCCTGGTAAACCAAAGAAGGCAAGTCCTATAAAAATATTCAAGAGGGAATGAACAGACTCCTAAGAAAAGGGCACTGGACCACTTCCACTTCGAATCTTTCATCTTTGCGGAGAACTCATTGAGTATGAGACATGGCCCAACATGTTCGGCCTTACCGCCCTTTTCAATTAGGTGCCAAGAATTATTTGCATATTGTTGGTTCCATGTCTGTGAGGGCACAGAGGAGCTGGAATGTATGGTATGGAAAGCATTCCAAAGTAAACCAGTGGTAGAGCTTATGCAAGCGTTCCACCCAAAGTCCTTATAAACAAGAGGCGAATGGCCTGAGAAGGTTCCCAAGATTGTTATGCAACAAGACTTAACCTGCCCCCAAGAACAAAACAAGATGGGGGGAGTGGAGCCTGTGTTCCCATTCAGAGGGAACATGGCCTAGCACTTGACTGATTCGTCCCTTTAAGGCGCTGCCAAGAAGATCTCTTTGTATATAGTTGGCCCCTATCTGTATTGGCACAGATCAGTTAAAAAGATGGCGTGGAAAGGAGTAGAGGCTTGGATTAATGCAAGCCTCCCATCCATCACTTTATGATCAGTCTGACTGAGTATTATGCACACACATTTCTCCAAGCAATCGCTGCATTTCCAGCTTCTCCCAGATTTTACACTCTTGCGTTACATGCATCTCTGCTGTGGTTGAAGGATTCAAACCTGCTTAATTATTGTTGACATGAACTAGAGTTGTGGTACCCCTACTTTCACAAATTAATTTTTCCAAACACTGGGGAAACACAGAGAAAAGAAAGATTATTTCTAACTCGGTATAGATTGTTAATTCTAGTCATAGCGGGTACAGGACACTGAATTATGGCCCAGTAAAGCCATCAAGGGGCAGAGTGACATGATATCACAAGCAGTAGGCCACATGGTTCGAAATGGGCACTAGGACTTGAAGACATTATAATACACATTACCTGTTATGCTTTCTATTAAAAATATCATTAGGCTTCGCATTGGCTGAAATGTACAATTCAGTCAAAATAAAAGAGGAAATAGTTCCTTGAATTATAGGCAGGGACAACACAATTCTGTGGATCATAGTTTTATTTGCAAAATACAAATTTATTAGCTACTGGTAAATTGAGGAAATTTTCCATAGATTTTTAACTTTCAAAATTACCCACAGATTTGTAATCTCTGGCTGAATGTGCAGGCAAGGACCAAATGAATGAGACCTGCAGAAAGGAAGGAGTACCAGGGCCAAAGAGACAGAGCTTCTGCAACACTGCACGCAATGACTGTGTTACTCACCTTAATCAGCAGTTCATCTGAGCAGTGACCGCTTGCGGTCAGCGATTGCAGGAAAGGTACTATGTATGCATGTGAGTCAGTCAGTGAACAACTGACTCATATTCCCCACAACTGAACGCAGCAACGCACGGTCTGAGGACATGTGCATGTGGGTGCAGCTGCCAAACATCAGAACAAAGAAATGCTGCTGAGATGTGTGTGGTGGGAGTACACACGTGTGAGGGAGAGGTCCTTGTCACCAGGACTCGCACAGTAAAGCTGAAGAAAGGTAGAGACGACGCATATGTGCCAGTAGCTCGTTTTTTAAACATTAGCACATTTTGAAAATAAAAGAGTGCAGTTTCCTGTACATTTTTGATATTTTCCTCATTTCTCTAAGCAACATTAATGTGATTTTTCGCTACTGTTTCTGCAGATTTTACTTCCTCTTGGCAGATTTCACCAGTATTTTCAGCAAATTTGAACTGGCTTTAATGACAGGTTTTCTAAGCACTACCAACACCAGCCACACGGGTGATATTTCAATATGAATAACAATGACTGATTTCATATTATATACTCTGGTGTAAATAAATAATACACTTCTGGTAATTAAAAGAAAACTTCTAAGATAAAGTAGGTTTTGCTTTATTCTACTTGTCGACCTGTAATTGGTTGGTGAGTGAATGACTGACAAGGGAGCCGCAGCCTGCATGTGAACGAGTTCTGGCCACGAAGGCCTGCACTGCAAGAACAACATAAGACAAAGCAGAAAAGAAGCCACAGGCGTGGACGGTGGAAGACACAGAGGAAATAACATTTATCCTACACAATTAAAGCTGTTTACATAACTTTGCAATGTTTGAAATAGTGGAGGTTTCCTTCACACAGCTGCCCGAGAACAATCAGAAGGGTATAAACAGAACGTCTTCAGAGACCCCAAAGTCAAACACAGACACGTTTCCAGAGCTATAAAAAGCAAGGTCAGTCTCCCACAAAAAAGGCTGGATGTCACAGCCTGGCCACGTTGGACCCCAGTGTCCTCACTCATGTTTGTTTGCCGCACACAGTGCATCCTCTTTGCTGCTTGAGGGCTCGTCTTGCTGACCATGGAGAAAACAACGCCATGCGTCGCCACATTTCGGTTTATCAAAGTAGACCCTCATATTGCAAAGACAAAGAAGGTAGGGTGTAAGAAGGTAGCTGTGTGAGAAGGCAGAATGTTGCGGGCCTCTAGGATCATTGCCACCCATGGCCCAGACACCGAACTGCCAGCACAGAGCCCCCATCAGGCCAGAAGACTGGAGCAAGCATCAGCAAAGACAAAAGGCCTCTCCTATGCAAGAGCTATTGGCTTTGCCAATGTGTTTTAGCCATGTTATGTTCTTCACCAGCATGGCTGCTGTTCAGCATGGCTAATAGTTAAAGGTGTAGAGGAGAGTGGCGTTGAGTGCTGGAGAATGGAATGGTGAAGTAGGGTGTTGTAGAGTGGCAGAGAGTGTCATGTATTGGATTGGTACAGAGTGGAGTCGCGTAGGGTGGAGTACAGAGAAATGGCCTGGTGCAGAGTGCACTGGCGTAGAGTGTTGCAGAGTAGAGTGGAGTAGAAGTACAGTGGCATAGAATGCAATGGTGCAGAGTAGAGTGCCAAAGAGTGCAGTGGCATAGAGTGGTGAAGAATAGAGTGTGTAGAGTTGTCCAGAGTACAATATAGTGCCATAGAGTGCAGTGGTGTAGAGTGGAGTGATGCGGAGCAGAGTGGCATAGAGTGCAGTGGCACAGAATGCAGTAGTGCAGGGTAGAGTGGAGTTGAGTGCAGTGCGGCAGAGTGCACTGTTGTAGATGCAGTGGTGTAGAGTAAACTGGTATAGAGTGCATTGGTGCAGAGTGCACTGGTGTAGAGTAAAGTGGTGTTGAGCAGAGTGGAGTTGAGTGCAGCAATGCAGAGTAGAGTGCAATGGCATAGAGCAGAGTGCTGTAGAGTGGAGTTCGGTGGAGTGGCATAGAATAGAGTGGACTAGTGTAGAGTGCATTGGAGTAGAGTATTGCAGAGTAGACAGAGTGCAGTGGCATAGAATTTAGTAGTGTACAATGCAGTGTTGTCGAATTCCGACTGAAGTGGTGTTTATTAGTGTGCAGTGATTCAGAGCGAAATGCTGCAGAGTAGAGTGGCATATAGTGCAGTGGCGTACAATAGAAGGGCATAGTGTGGGGTGGCATAGTGTGCAGTGGTAGAGAGTGCAGTGGCACAGAGTGATGCAAAGTGCAGTGGTGTAAACTGCGATGATGCAGAGTAGAGTGGCGTAGAGTGCATTGGCATGCATAGAGACAGTAGTGCAGAGCAGAGTGGCTTAGCTTTCAGTAGCAGTGAGTGCAGTTTTGCATAGTAGAGTGTCCTAGGATGCAGTGGTGTAGAGTGGTGAAGAGTGCATTGGCGAAGAGTGCAGTCTTTTAGGGAGTAGTGATGTTGAGCACAGTGGCGCAGTGACGTAGCGTACAGATGTGTATAGTGCATTGGCATAGCGTGCAGTGGTGTACAGTGTAGTGGTTTAGAGTAGTGTGGCACAGAGTGCCTTGGCATAAAGTAGACTGGTGGAGAGCAGAGTAAAGAGGTGTAGAGTGAAGTAGTGCAGAGTGGAGTAGAGAGCAGCGGTGTAAAGTGGAGTGGTGCAGAGTAGAGTGCAGTGGCATGGAGTGGTGCAGAGTAGAGTAGAGTAATGTAGAGTAGAGTATGCTTGGTGTGGTAGCACACTGCCATTACAGACAACACATTTTTAAATAAAATGGCCATTACATTTGCACAGACATACAGTTTTACTAATCAAACTATGTAAGACACAAACAATAATGTGTGAAAATGGCATCACCTAGTGTATTAATTTGTTATGACTATATTAAAGTACTAGCAGCTCGTCCCCGACGTTGTCCGGGAGCAAAAGGCTGCTTGAAGAGTTGTCTGTGCAAGTCCTGGCCCTGTTCAACTGATTTGGCCCACTTGTGTTATTTTTTTAATTCGTATGTATTGTTTTCCGCGTTTTATGTTGTCTGCAAGATGTGAGGAAAGTGTCGTGTCACCTGTTTAATGTTTTTTTTTCTTTCGAAGGCTCTTTCCGTGTGTTCGTTTTTGTATCCCTTCAAAGAAGTTTCCCTTATGTTTTGTCAATTATGTGGTGAAGTCCTGGCAGTGCTCGAGTGATTATGGGCAGTTGTGTTATTTTTGTTATTCGTATGTCTTATTGTAAGCGTTTTATCTTGTCCGCAAGATGTGAGGAAAGTCTCGTGAATGCGCAGTCGATTGCATTTCTCCGTTAAGAAATGTCGGCTTTTTTTGTTCGTGTTTACCCCCCTGTGACATCATTGGTCAATGGCCAATGGTTAAAGACTTTTTTTTTTTTGGTAAGCCGAAGTTGTGTGTGTGTTTTCTTTAGTGTGTTGTGATTGGTGTAGTATGCGAATAATCCAGCCCCCTGTGTGGCGTCATTTGACACTCCTCGTCGATGGAAGGCCCGCCCGGTTTTTAATGCAAAGGCGTCAATGTTGTCTGGGTAACTGCAACGAATGTGTGTATATTTCTTATAGCGCGCACCTCTGCTGTTTTTGTATATTGGTGTTACCGCGCTGTGTGTGAATTTAAATTCATTAAAAGCGCATTTCCGCTGTATGTGTTGGGATTTGCAAATGTTTGTTAGAAATTCATTGAAAGCGCATTTCCGCTCTATGTCTGCATATTGTGCGTTCTAAATTCAGTGAAAGTGCATTTCCGCTCTATGTGTGC
Organism: Lissotriton vulgaris; assembly: GCF_964263255.1. NCBI lineage: Eukaryota > Metazoa > Chordata > Amphibia > Caudata > Salamandridae > Lissotriton > Lissotriton vulgaris. The sequence goes on from NC_141694.1 coordinate 1,615,635,662, forward strand.
ATATGTAAGTGTGTTGTGAAGTCACTTGGCCTATGTTTGCTATTTGCACTTGGCACGGGCCTGTAAATGCCCAAATTTGCTGTTTGAGACGCCCACGGCCATGACCACGACCCCAAGGGACTACTTTACCACTTTTGGCGTTTTTGCTTTTTTAATGTATATGTTGTACATATCTATAGCCTATGTCCTTCTGCCACATCTCCCCTTTCAAATGGTGTATTGGGTGTAGTGATTGGTGCATTACTTTTGTAGTTTACCTGGCTCAAAGGTTTGTGTTCTCTCTTTATAATAGTAGTATAGATTTGTTTCCAACACCCTTCAGAGTTAACAAAAAATTTGCTTCATTTTTGCATCCCTAATTCTGATATATTCTGAAATACTTGCACAGTTCATTTTAATTGTGCTGTGTGCTAGAAAGAATCTATTTGCTACCCCCAGCATCCAGCAAAATTATCCTCTCACGTTGAAGTGAAAGAAAGAAAAGTAAACACCAAGCTCCCTCTAAGGCAGTGCCTGACATTTTGACCTCTGTCTTTGAATGCACGGCAAATGTGGCAAGATGAGAACAAGATGTACAGGCCTATTTACAGAAAGGAGCACTTGTGGAAGAATAGAAAGGGAGTTGGTGTGAAAAGGCTTTGCTCCTTGGAAGGAAGGAACTCACAATCGACAGTCTAAAACAGATAAAGGCAGCAAAAAGGAAGCCAGCAAATGTGAGTTCCAAACCACAAACCCAATGGTTAGCAACAGGCGGAATGCATCCCAGGGAAGTTTTCTGAATGTCCCCAAGATCCCTTTAGTAAACCACGCAGCTGCGCCATCTGGTAGGCGTCGACCTAAAAAGGAGTAAATGTGTTGGCATGTGAATACAATATCGAATAAAATGGTGTCTTAGCAGTCCCCCCGCTGTGGTTCACATGTTCCGGTTGAACTGTAAAAGCTTAATGTTACACTATGGGTCAAGAAACCCCACCAATATACCAAGTTGGGAAGAGCAATGGCGAGGGACGCTTTGTAAGGAAGACGGAAGAATGGGAGTCTTTTGGAGTGGGGTGGAAGATATAGTGTCTTATGAGGCTGAGAGGATGGAGTTCATATGTAGGACAATAAATTGCTACTTTAGGTGAGTGGAAAGTGTGCTAACAGTACTGGTGGGAGCACATCAACTCTGATATGTAGCCAGGCCTATACATCTCAGAGTCATATCTGTTCTATTGTAATGTTAAGATTACATTGGCCTATCTCTGCTTCTGTGACACAGGAAGGCATATATGTCCCTTTTATTGCTGTGTTGCATGTTGCCATTTCTAACACTATGAGAAACGAATAGAAGATGTAGTCTTCTGAGGCTATTTCACAATCTGGCAAATGTTTGTCAGGAGCATATATGGCAAAAGTTGTGGCATGATGCTTTGCATGAGGCTGTGTGGCGTTACAATGCCTGAATGGTGTGTGACATCCTGAAGGCAACTTTAAATCATATTTGTAATATTGGCAATAGTTCTGGTAGAAAGATCATCCTTTCGCTGCCTGGAAAAAGGCAAGGTGTTTCGGTGGAATGCGACTTGTTACGCGGCCTCGTCGATAGAGCTTTGATAGCCATGGCATTTACTCAGATGTTGACCTGCAGGTGAATGTAGCAGGACACACTCCTGGTCTTGAATGAGATAAAACACCAATGGAAGGACCTGATGACCCGGATGCCACAGTATGGCACTTTTCACTTTGCTAGTGCACAACTTTGTGTATGCAGTCGTTTCATGCTCTACCCCAAGAGTCATCACCATGATGGTGAGGAGAACCTGCAGGATCTGCTAGGGAGCAGAGCAGGCTCCCAAGGTATGAGTTTTAACTGAGTGGCAGTGGTTGTTAAATGTAACAAAGCGTCAGCAAAGTTGCATAGTCTTCCCATTGCAAGGCTCCAATTTTCACAAGGATAAATAATGATGCTTTCCATTTCCCTCACGATGGCTCACCTTCCAGGTTCTCTAAGCCAAGAGGTGAACACTGCTTGTGCGTGGCACAGATGCGATCTCAGTTCACACAAGACATTTCAGTTCAGACCAACTCTTCCCTGGAAGAAAGCGAGGCCGTCCACCAGAAGGAAAAAGGGAAAGTAGTCAAGCTATGACTAGCCCTATAATCTGAATCAATACTAAGTTATAGGTGCGTGTTCGACCTGGCATCATTGGCGTGAGTCTCCCTTCCATTTTGACAGATTGCCTCGTCTGTTTTGATATGTTTTTGCTGGTCTTATGGTTTGGGCACTGTGCCACTGCTAATCAGTGCCACAGTGCCAGTGCTCCCTATGTTAAATTGATGTACTAACTGGTGATTCCATGATTGGGTTTTTTGATTTACCCGTCAGCCCCTAGTACAGTGCACCATGTGTGCCCAGGGCTTGTACATCAAATGCTGCTGGTGGGCTTGCAGCACTGGTTGTGCCACCCTCAGAAGCAGCTTGTAAAGTGTGTCTCAGGCCTGCCATAGCAAGGCCTGTGTGCAGTCTAGCACTGCCATGTTGACTTGGCTAAGTGCACCCACTTGCCAGTCCCTAAACCTTCCCTTTGCTTCATATTAGGCACCATTATGGTAGGTCCAAGGGCAGGGTGCATTGTAAGCATTAGGTAGGACATGCTCTGATGTGTGTAGCATGTTCTAATAGTGAATTACAGCCATTTTCGTTTATTACTATTGAAGGCTACCTGTTCTCATAGGTTAGAATGGCCAGTTAGATTATTACATTCTTATAATCCTAACTGACTCAGGGAACATGATAGAAATTTAAATTTAGTATGAGTATGCCTGAAATCAGAATAATAAAATACATCTTTTAGTAAAGTTGGTTTTAATATTCTGTGTTTGAAAATACCACTTTTAGAAAGTAGGTATTTTCTTGCCTAACTATCCAGGCCTGCCTCTGCTAGGTTGTGTATTCCTTGTCTGGGTTTGTGAGTGACAGGGCTGGGGGATTCCAGGAGACAGGCTGGGGCAGCCTGGTGGTGAATAGAGAGATCTGCTTCTAGATGGGAGGGAGGAGTTGCACTTGGGACCTGAATAGGGCTGGGCCTTCCCTTTACAATGCTGGTTCCACCTCCTGTGGCTTGTCTGATGTCTCTGCCCTGCACTGTGAAAGGAGAGGAGGAATCATATCAACAGAGTGCTCAGAGCTGTATCTTCCCTCCCCTGTGCTGGCTCCACCTCCTGTGGGGCGGCTGATGTCTCTGCCCTACACAGTGAAAGGAAGAAGAGAGTCATGAAAACAACGTGCTCAGGAACTGGCTTGGCCTAGACAGAGGCCTCTCTGCCTTCAGAGAACGAAGGATTTTGGGGTATAAATATTGGGACCCTGAAATTAGATCACTTCTGGACAAGAAACCTTTCTGCCAAGGAGAAGAAACTAGGAAGCTGCAGGAGTTGTACTGCCCCTCTGCCAGTGTGCTGTTTGCTGGGTTGGCCTGCAGTGGTTCCTTCATTGCCAAGGGAAAGAAGAAGGAACTTTTAAGGACTTTCATCTACAGAATATTCTCCAAGGGCTTGAACTGTGCTTGCCTCCTGCTGAAGTCTCAGGGACAAAAGACTTCACCTCCAGCTCCCCACTGAATTTCCTCGCTGGGAATTCTGACTCCAGACACTTGCGTGCCGCTGGGAGCTGGAAGCGCAATGCATCGAGAAGCAGCGTGTCGCCGCCGCAGCTGAAATCGTCCCATCACTGGAGAAGAGAGCCTTCGCCGCATCTCCCTGGAAGAGTGTGTTCATCGAAGCTGCCTGCTGCTGCATCCCCGGAGAAGTGTGACGTCATCTTGAGAGTCGCCATTGCATCACCGGAGAAGCGTGTCGCAGGGCCTGTCGCGGCTCCAAAGCACAGAGGCGTCGCAAGGATGCCAGGGCGTCATCGCATCGTCATCGCATCGCCGCATCAAGGGCGCCATCTCCTCACATCGCAACCGGATCATCGCATCGCATCAAGGCGCCATCTTGCGCACCGCCATGGGCCCACAGGCCGAGAATCTACGCATTACCTCTGCACCAGTAAGGATCACGATGCATCTCCTACTCTGCGCAGGCATTGAGGCCCGATGCATCATCTCTCCCGGATCACGGAACTGATGCATCTCTCCTTTTGCGAACCTTTTGTTTACTTTGCATTACGCATCCAGGTACTTTGTTAACAACTTTGTCGCATTTACCAACAACTTGCACTAAGCAACTTTAATCATCTTCTAAGTAATCTTAAGTGTAGTATTGTAGATTTTTGTCGTTTGTGGTCTTCTGTTTAAGTCATTATAAAGAATACTTATTTTTATAAAACCTGTGTTGTGTCCATCTGTAGTGTTTTCACTGTATTACTGTGTATATTCACAAATGCTTAACACACTGCCTCTGAAATAAGCCTGTCTGCTTGTGCCAAGCTACTAAGGGGGTGAGCAGGGGTTATTAAGGAGTGTAATCCCCTTATCCTGACTTAGAAGTAAGGCTCCCTATTTAGACAAAGGTGAATACCATTGCCAACTAGAGACCCCCAGATGTAACAGTGCGTAACGACAACTACACATAGGCCGACATGTCTCCTTCTCCAGCCGGCACATGATGCATTATGGGAGCTACAACTAACTAGACCATCAGCTGGAAATATCTGTCCGCCTCGGTAGTAACTATCAATAGATAATAATGAATCAATACCTTCAATCTGCAAACAAAATATTCTTTTTGGATAAGCTTTCATGATCAAATCCCACGTCATCCGTCTCTGTGCACATGAGGCTTTGCTACAGCCATGCACACCAGTTTGTTCGAAAGGTCTCTCACCTGTACTCCTGCGCACCAGTCCGCCATGTTGAAGAATCAACCGGCCAGCCTGGTCTAATCTTACACTGTGAAGTTAGACTTAACCCTCAGAAGCTCCTGAACCCACTCTACGGATCAATACTCCATCTCGCCACACCAATACATTAAAGATCTGAATGGTGCATACTGATCATAAGACAGCCTCTGAAAGAAGCCACCTCGCTGCTTTCTCAGAGGGGTACCTGACTCCCTGAAGTCCTCCCAGTGACCTTCTTTGAGAGAACACACCAGAGAGACACAATCAAACTGGATCAGAACATTTAAGTAAAACTGATTTTAGTTAGCTGGCAAAAGATTACATTTTGGGACCAGTCATAGCTGATGTATTGATTATTAATTGCAGAATGATACACATAATAGTGGGAAATACCAAGAGGATTGCTGCTATGAATGTAGATTTCTCAACATGAGTTAAATGACATGGCCCACACAGTGAAATTAAATGTTACATCGATGTGATACACTCTTTTCCCTCCTCTCCTTTTGCTTCTCAGTCCAGTTTCACACATTATCCTGCTAACAACTGATTTGTGATTCCTCATTGTACCATTACACCACTGTCTTAATTCTCAGCACCTCTTCCATTGCCATAAAGCACAATTCACAAATCACCTATATGATGATTCATGTAAATCTCAAATGGCCTGTATTTTAAATTGCCAACTTCCAACTAGGCACAGTTTCCAAATACTGTAGTTACACATTTCGAGGAGAACCCCTTGAAGAGAAAAGCTGAACAACGTATCTGATCTTATAACTTTATTTCCCTTATTTATGTTTACTGGAGCCTGACCACTTTTTTTCACACTTTATATTTGTTCACTGGAAGGAACTCAAAAAAGAAGAACAGGGCTGTGGCAGACTGTGGCACCTTTTCTACCCGTGTCAAGCTGTTTGTGTGTTTATCCAATTTTAAACTGAAAAAGGTCACATTAAAATGGATTTATCCCATGTTTGCTATTTTTGTCAAATGAGCCCTGGGTTACTTGGGACACTGTCCTGCAGCTCAGAAAAGGTAAACATTCATATTTCAAAGCACCTGCACCTCCTAGGTGCCACAGAATATGTGAAATGTGTGCACAGATAAATCTAAACCACGTGATTACTAACTCAGAATTAGAAGAACAGTACAAAATAGATCAAGCATCCACAAGAAATTAACTGAATTTTAAATGCAGTGAAACTAGTCTAATTGTAGAGCTTCTCCACTAGTCTTGACTCTGGAGTTTCAAGCAAGGGTTTCACGCAGTGGTTCCTCCGCTATGGTGGAGGAGCATCGCTCCCCCTGCCAGTTGCCCCAAAACAACAGAAAAGGAAAGGAAAGGGAAAAAAAAGATAATAAACACGTTTTAATATTGTTTATTTTTTTCTTTCCTGCCGAGTCCTTGAGGGTGGGGCCATGGGGGATGACAGAAGAAATAAATGAGGAGGCCCCCTTAGGTAGTTTGTCTGGGACTAGGGGGAATAGATGTAGAAATATAGGATGCCCCACGTTTGTGGATCTACTGGTCCTATTTGTCCAATAGGACAAATTTGCGTGTGGACGGGTCTCGGGCACACTTAGTATGGATTTGACAGTAATATACAATTGCTGTTTGATGTGCTTATATGTAAATAGACGATCTTAAACCATTTGGAAATATATTCAAAAGGTCAATTAAAAAAACAATTAAACAAACATGGAATGCTTGTACTGCAAGGTGACTCTAATCAAAATTAATATGAAAACAGATTGAAGAAGGTGTTACATAAAGAAAACCGAAACGCTGCGTCGACCTAAACCTTCGATTCTTGTTGTTATGTACCCAATGTGTTTTTATTTCTATTTTTATGTATAACACAGTGTGCATTTATATTCATGTTTTTTATCATTGTTTTTAATACCACGACATGTTTTAATTTGTATTGAAAAAATAAATTTGTACGCTTTCTACCAAAACGCAATCTGTTTTCATATTAATTTTGATTAGAGTCACCTTGCAGTACAAGCATTCCATGTTTGTTTAAGATCGTCTATTTACATATAAGCACATCAAACAGCAATTGTATATTACTGTCAAATCCATACTAAGTCTGCCCAAGACCCGTCCACACGCAAATTTGTCCTATTGGACAAATAGGACCAGTAGATCCACAAACGTGGGACATCCTATATTTCTACATGGGGGATGACAGCCTGCTGGAGGAACGGGCGGCACTGTTGTCAGTGCACATTATGGTTTGGCCGAATGTCTCAGTCGTGTCATGTGCAACTGTCATGTGCACTGAAGCTGTCTCCAACCTGAACTGTGTTGCTGTGTTGGAGACAGCAGGCACAGGGGCCAAGTCTCACTGGGAGTGCAAATTTAGAGCGCTCAGGCCAATCCCGGCACTGCTCTCATAATTTGAGAGCAGCGTCTGGAATGGCAGCAGTGGAGTGTGGGATCCTGCGAGGAGAAAAGCAGAAGAGCACGAGGTGAATGGCTGCAGGTAATTTTTTTGTTTTTTCGTCCCATAACCCTCCCGGCCCTCCACTCTTCCACAACACCAGCCGCAACTGGGACTTACATCATTAGATGTTGACGAATGCTTAGGCATAGAGAATGAATATTTACTGTTCGGTGGATGGCAGAGAACTGGGGGCTCTGTATTGCTCAAAACAAAGCAGTGACAATATCGTTTTACAGTTTTATAAAGCTTGTACTACAGCTAATTAGTAAATGGTAAGGTAGGGAGAGAGTATCTGTATTGTGAAAGCAACAGATAAACTGAAGACCTGCTAGAATCCATGGGATTATCAAAGGCATGGAAATAACTAATAGAGATTACGGCAAGAACCTCCATAACTGCAAATACAACCTGTTCAATATCTGAATTGTATCCATTCATTATCACATGATTCATGATCATGGACCACATAAGGGCACCCTCTATCTTTCTTTCTTCGAATGGCAAACAGAAATTGACCACAATAAAAATCTGACATCACCAAGGCAGACGTAATCAAGCGTATGTGTGCCCGGACTCAGACTACGATCTCATGAAATAAGCTCTCCTAGTGGCTGGGGAACTGTATCAAAGGCAGAAGAGGGAAAGGATGGGCAGAGGAGCAGAATAGCTGGTCTAAATTTACTCAAGAGTCTGCCAAAAGATCTTAGTGAGGCAAAAGCTTTGCCTCATTTTTAAGGTGCACTAAGTAATCATTTGGTGATTAATAACCTTAACTCACTTTGTTGATCTACCTTTCTTTTCTGTTAGTGACCGTGCTTTTTTTGTACTATGTTACGTACTGATCCATTGAGTTGTACAGACTTAGCACCTAGCCTTGTCTCGTAAAACTGGTTGATTTACAAGTAAATATACTTTTTGTTTATAAGCCTTTTTAATCATATAGTAGCCCTGAGTGGACCTACATATAACAGCTGCTAACATTCAAGCAGTAACACCATATGCAGCTATGTATCGGCTAACACGGACACAATAGGTGGGAAATCCAAGCCAGATTAAGGAATCTGATCAATCTCTTATCCTATTGACCACAATGGAACTCTAGTAAAAACGTTAAAGGTCTGAAGAATCAGACTGCAAAGAACCTGTCAGATGGTGGGGATTGTTGACGCAAACACAGTTCCCATTGCTGCAATGAGTCATGCTCTAAGCACCACTACGAAGCCATTAGAGACTGCTTGGATGCCGGCGGGAGGGCCGCCTTGGTTTTGCTGGACCTCTCAGTGGCATTCAATACGGTCCCTCACGCGTTGCTGCTCTCCCGACTGGCGGGGATAGGCATATCAGGAAGCACTAGGGGCTAGCTCCAATCCTTTTTGGAGGATCGGACATAGCAGGTGTGGCTCCCTCCGTTTTCCTCATCACCCTAAAGAGTGACCACATGAGTTCCACAGGGCTCGTCTCTGAGTCCTCTTCTTTTTAATATTTATGTCACTCCTTTGGTACAGTTGGCGGAGGACTTGGGGCGAACATAGTCGCGAATGCCGACGATACCAAGCTCCTGTTCACTTGGAGGAAAAACTAAGAATCTATTTCGTTCACCAAACACTGCCTGACCACAGTCTTTCGTTGGTTAGCGGGGCTGAATTGAAATGCAATGAGGAGAAATCGGAAATCCTCTTATATGGCAATTTTCCCTCCCAGTTTAGGGAATCACTCTGGCCCTCCGACTCAGTATTGCCTACCTCATCAGGGAGCCCAGTAAAGAACCTAGGGGTCTGGTTAGAGGAGAATCTCCGATTATCGACCCAGGTCAAGAAGCTGGCAGGAACTTGCTTCGGTCTCTTAAAAAACCTCTGGAAGTTTCTTCCCCTTCTTCCTCAGGGGGCTAAGGAGACAGTGATTCGAGCCCTTATTCTTTCTCAGCTAGATTATGCCAATGCTTTGTATGCTGGCATCCCGAGCTACCTATTAAATAAATTGCAAGTGGTGCAGAACGCAACAGCCAGGCTACTCGTGAACGTTCCTGCCAGATGTAGCGTGAGACAACACCTACGCTCCTTACATTGGCTGCCTATGGCAGAGAGGTTCAGATTTAAGATCCTTGTTATCGCCCACAATGTTCTGTATGCCTCTGGGCCAGGCTATCAACAGAAACGTTTTTCCTTTTACACCCCTGCAAGAGACCTGCATTCCTCTACTCAACTCCTGGCCCAAGTCTCGCGTTTCCGCTTACAAAGGACAGGCGGCAGCTCTCTAGCTGTGAAGGCCGCTTTGGCCTGGAACGATCTGCCCTTTGCGCTTTGGTGCTTTCAAGACCCAAATCTATTCAAGAAAAAGCTGAAAACTCATCTATTTCCCTAATCTTGGCTCTTGGCTCCTCTTCATTCTGTCAAGGTTAGCGCCGGGACACTCTTGCAGTATCTGTGCGCGTTAGAAGTCCAAATAACATAACATACTAATAATTACTTAATTAATTTACATATCTTGCAGTTTTATACTGCCTTCAACTTTCTTCAGTGCTCTGAATGTTTAAAGGGAAAATCTACTTGATGCAGGGACGTAGGGATCCTAGGGGAAATAGCAACCTTCTCTGATGGTCTTCAGTCACAACCACCTGTTCAGTGTCGATTAAAAGCAAGTTTGGAAAAATCTGTTTTCCCATGTCTTATGAGCCACGTGTAGCTCCTCTGAGTACTCTGTGTTGGGCTCAGTGCACAACCTAAGTTCTGGACTTCCAGGGCTCCCAATGTGTGTTCCAGCTGCTTAATAGCTTGTTGGGTGATTGAGTGTGAATTCAGGGTGCTAGAGGTACCTGACAAAGTGTACCTTAAATGTGATTTACCACCTCATTCTTTCTCATTATTGTCTGTAGGCCGCCTGTAAGGGGACAAAAGGTAGTATGTTGTCACTATATTAAACACCAAAATAAATAAATATGCTGCTAAGGTTAATCACTCCAACTTGAATACTTTTCACATTAAAACAACAAAGGGAACGATTTTCCCACCACAGGTTTTTGTATTAAGTTAGAACCTTTTAATAGGGTGCTCATGTTGATAGGTCAATGGCATAATTCCAGAAAATTTTATTGGACATAATGTGCTGTATTACCACATTAATGTATGGTCTAAACAAGATATATGAATAAAGTTTGCCTAACCAAACAAAACCCTTAATATGTCTGCATGACAGGGTGACAGGGCAGGGGGGAGAATGAAAAAGAAAAACCACTTACCTGAAGGCCGGCCGTCGTGATTGGTCTGGGCACCGTGGTTTGGTGCTCAGACAGGCAGTGTGAGCCTGTGTATGTTCTCCAACCAAGCTGGTAAATACAGCTGGTGGAGAACATTCAAAGTGTGCATGACTGTTTGGCCGTCCCAAGATGACTGGACAAATCATCATGCGCACTTAGAGAGTGCCCACCACTGCTCCTCCTGGCCCCTGCTCTGGCCAGCCCAGCCTCACCCTGCCTCACACTTAAGCCACTTTGAAAAAATAAAATGATAATAACAATACGTTATAATTTAATTTTGCCTTTTCGAACTGATCATAGAGCAGTGGTGTGATGCTCCTCCACCTTATCGGAGGAGCTGTCGTTGCTGTATGGCCTGGTAAACACACTCACAATAGCAATGACCTTCAGAGTTCTGAGTCTTCTTGCCTGTCAGATCAGTATGTTGAGGTCACCTGGCGGAATCCACCACGACTCTACCAACAAAGGTCTGGAATACTTACATAAGTCAGATCCAATTATAGCCCTTCAAGGAATCTTTGATAAGTGACATAACACCTGGTATACTCACAAAAGCTGGTCCCTATTAAATCCCTGCATGAAATCTTTGATCCGTGGAATCATACCGGATTCCGTTTCACCACTTCAACAGCCAGAAGCAGAGAGGTCATTCCCTGGTGGTGCCAACTCCTAAACCTTCGAATGCCCTGGATCCTGGAACTTCAAGCCAAACCCACCGACTTTCAAATCAAAACTTGACTCTTACGATAGACGGCACCAAGATTTGCTAGTGGAGAATGCTGGTAAAAATTAACATTCGTCCTCATTAGACACCAACAGTCAGGGATTGCAGCCATTGCTAACGCAGACGCATAGATCTTCCTTAGTGTTCTGCAAACTCAATGGTCAAAAGCTATCAATATCTGTATGCTATTGCAGAGATTTGAAAACGACTCGGATAATGTGCAGCTCTGCCTGAAACAACTCAATAAATAGAACACAAAGTTGTCTAATTTAGAGTGCAAAGCAATGGATGTGGTAAGGAGGAAAGAGGGAATATTATAACCAGATGAGATTGCTTCGTAACAAATTCTCATTCCTCGCGCCTGTACTCTTCATCGTTGCGTTAATGAAATGAGACCGCAGCCATGTGATGGAGAAAGTACTAAAATGCATTCCTTTTCCATCTAGTATGTACGACCATGAAAAGTACAGTTCATTTTACCCCTGTAGATTTATGGGAGATGGAATTGAGAACAGATGTGTGCATGCGCCTTTGTTGTACTGAAGATGTAAATCACAGGGCACAGGCACATCAAGCCGGGAAGTGGTCGGACTTGGTAGCAAGCCGAAGTAAAACCAAATGTAACCTCCCCTTGAGCCAGTGCTGTGGAAAATGCAAGCTGAAGAAGGCCTGCTTTCCTTCACAAATGATGGAGGCAGCTCACAATGGCTAAACCAGGCAAAGATACAGAACAGAAGGCAGAAAATGTAAAAAGCAAAGCCGAAACGCATTAAAGCTGGATGCTGTCGATTGACAATTGGGGGGAACGAGTGGACTTTGGGGATGGGGACAGAATGGATGGGAGGCACCTGACACTTTATTAGCCATCGAATGGCCAACATCACAAAACCCCAGTATCACACTGTCGTGTTCCCCTTTTTCCAATTAAACTTCTGTCACTTTCAATGTTAAGAGCTGAAAGTTAACACTTGCCAGCAGCCTCCCTCCCTCCCTGCTATTCTCCGGCACTGCAGATATTTAGCATTTATGATGCATTTTTTTCTATATTGGTTACTTCTGTTGTATAATTGTTTTTGAGACGTCAGTTTTACGGATACTTTAAGCATTCAGGTCTGGGAGGCTGGTCACCATCTGGCCCGAATGTTCCAATCTGTGTGGCTGCTGTTTGCAAGAATGATGGGCGTTTGAGCCACCCACCAGGGTTTCTCTTCCTGCGGTGTATGCAAGGCGTGAGTGATGCAGCTACCCGCATACATTGAAGTTACAGTGAGAGCATCAGCCCAAACCCAACCACACACATTTGCTGCAGAAAAAACTAACATTGTAAAAAATAGGTTGACAAACCACTGAAACCAACAAGAATGACATCATGCAGCTACTATGCACAGAAATGCAGTCCAGAGTTAAGCTGCTATCAATATTCCTTGGAATGGTACTTGGCAGCTATTCACTTCTTGGCACTAAAAGCGCAGGGGGAAGCTACACACGTGGATTTTCATATAATCAGACACATGACGTCTCCAACTCCAAAGCTAATCCCTTTAAACAATAAAGGACAACAGGCAAAAAAAAAAAATCAATCATTATACCGAAGCATGCGGTAAATACATCACATTACCATTGCATGGTTTATTATTGTACTTGGTTCATCTAAAAACGAGAATACTGCTGCGGCTTCTCGTGATGACAGGGAAACTTTGACCTCTGGTGGAGAATACATGAGCCAATGAAAGCATGAATCCATTCAGGCAGCCATCTTGCTTTCTGCCCATCTGGCACAGCATGATGAGAGCTACACTGCAGCCAGCAAACCCTCAGAAGTGTCCTTCTTTGTGGAACATCTTAAAGTAAAAAGTAAATACTTCAACTTGCAATAAAAAGTCAATAATAAAAGAGACTAAATGACAACCAGCCTAAAACGTTTGAAGTCAAGCCTGGCAGTCCTTACAACCCTGTCCAAGAATGATGAGCTGTGGATCACATGCCCAGGTCCACAACAAGGCGTTCAAAGCAGATTGACAGTGCAACTAAACACAAGACACAAGCCAGTGAGAAACACGTGCTTTCCTCTTCGATATGGATGCAGCCTTGTTGTAAATCATGCCTCTGTGGGAGAGGCCCACACCTACTGCATGTCCTAGTGCACAAATGCAACTGGCAAGAGATCACCTGTCACAGCTTGTCTGAAAACTCAGTGATACATTTACTGGATGCTATTTTTTTTATTTAATATGTTTAGTATTATTTAATGAATGTACCATTGTGTTAAGTCTGCTCCAATGCACCCAGGAGTGCTTTACAGAAACATTTTTATTGCAGCAGGAACTACTCCAATATTAGGTGCTATAAATACAACAGTATTGCACGCGGAGTCCTGTTGAGACCATATTGCAGAAACCGGGATGCGATGGGAATATAATTTGGACATAATTACAATTTTTAAATTTTTTTACTTACTCAAATTTAAAATTTTAGGGCACATTCAGATAAAGTGATTTGCCCGAATCAAACTATATTTTAAACAGCCGCGATAAGGCCTTTAGGACTAAGATTTGCAGCATGTTAATTGAGCAACAATTCCTCTCTCGCTTCTTCAGAAAAGGAGGACTTGCTTTGAAGGGCTGCCCATTACTGACTCTCTTGCTCAGCTTCCTGCTTAGCCGTTCCACTAATACAGATTCACCAACTCTCACGGCCTTTGGTGCGGTCAGGCTGCTTCACAGTATCATCTCCATGGCCAGCATGCCCTCTGTGCTCAAGACACAGGTCCCTGTTCCTCAAATTATCATAGCTGAGGCGGTACCATTAAATTACTTTAACAAGCAAGGCAACAGCTCAGGAGGTACACATATGTGACAATTAGCACAGACAGACTCGTGTTCTCACAAGCCAAAGTCTTTCATTCAATATCAGAACAAGCTACTTTTCAGAAACCCATTGGAAGCAATGGAGCCGCAGCAGGCCTTGTAAATGTAAATGTAAATGTAAATGTACAGGAATTTATATAGCGCAAATCACCAACCAGTCTCTAAGCGCTTGCTTAGGGAACCCGTCCTGGTATTCCCCTGTGAGATAACCCCGGCAGGGTATCCGCAAGGTGAAAGCCAGACATCCCACCGCGAGGGGCCGTTGTGGAGATTAAGCAAGCTATTGCCCAGAGTCGCAGAGTGTGAACCCGTGAATCAAGTAGGCACCAGAGCGAGAATTGTCGAGTCCATGGACATTTTTAGACTCAAGACCCCTCTGAGCCGGGAATTGAACCCTGGTCCCGGGCTGACCTCTGCTTCCAGGTCTGCCTCCTCTAACCAGTGAGCAACACTTCTCCACAAGGCCTGCTGACTGAGTATCCGCACATTCATTCAGCTGTTGTCACTGAATGACTGTAGCAGGAGGTGAGAACTACCACATACACCGTCCTTTTTTTTCACTGACTGGTTTGAGGACCATGGAGCACAGCTGGTGTTTTTCTCTCTTTTTGAGTTCCAAAAGAGGACTTCCTCCTCCTTCCACTGTCGTCACAGAAACTGGTTACCACGTGTGGTAAATACCACTCTTTTTCAACTTACTTTAAATTAAAACCTTAGCAGGGCCCCTAAGCGGTACAAAAGGCATAAAAATGCCAGACTGGATGGACCAATTTGCCATATTCTATGGCCACATTCGGATCTGGGGCAGCCAGGAGAAGGTATTTAGTCATCTGGGATGCTTTTAGGATATTTAGGATGCTTGTATATTTAATTAGAAACATAGGCGAAAATGTGTAGGGAACAGAATCTCCTGAGAGAGGCCAGGGCTAGGGACGGCATCAGGATGTTTCCACTAAGAGCTGTTTTACTTTTAAGAGGCATCAAAGAAACATTGTGTACGGTTCATGTTGGGATCAATATCTTTCTCCCCTGTGTCTAAAAGAAATCAATGGGTGACAACACCTTTTCTGTGGTAATCTACAGCAGTGGAGTAGTTTCTCTCAATGCTTACTATTTTAAAAAAAAAGTGCCAGGGCCATCGTCAGGAGGCCACTGCAACTTGCACCGCGCCCATTGCCCCTGCCAGTGTTGCCGGGCACAATTACTAAGCACCACACTCCTACAAGTGTAGCAATTAAGACTATTCCAGGACCCCAAAGCTATACGAATGGCCTGGGCAGCAGGTGTTAGCTATTTTTGCATTATATTTGATTAATAAACAATTGTTGTTGCACTCATCTTTAAATTAGTTAAACGTTGCCATCTTGTGGCAGACGGTAACAAGAGCTGATGTTGATAATTAAGTGCTGGTGCCCACCACCAGAAACCATTCATTAAACAGAAACAATGGCCAGACAGGTTTTGTTTTGCACTCTACCACGCTGTAGCGGGGAGTCCCTACCTACACTGGAAGCCACACGTAACATGGATTGGTGGACTTGTGATGTCGGTGACCCTCCCTCTTGTTCTCCACACCAGGACAATGACTCGCCGTATTACTGGTCGGATGACAACTCCAGGGACGGCTCCTTTAACTGGGAAACAGTTACGGAAGAAGCCCCGCCCAAGTCTGACGTGTTCGCCACAGGATTGGTAAATACCGAGGAAGTGCCGAACTCGGCGTGTGACGTCACCGAGTGTCGGTCGGAGAGAGGAGGACAGCCCGGTTGGAAGCGGACGGCGAGTAGGAGCAGAGAAGAAGCGGAAGAGAGCAGCGGTGCACTCGGCACCGAGGAGGAAGACGGAGAGAAGATCCAACCCGCGACCAGGACGGGAGAGAAGCCAGGAGGCCAACCATACCGTGAGCCGCCCAGCCACACTCACCAGGGAGTGTGGCTACACCAGGTACGGCAGCGCGTTACTGGATGGTTCGGGAGGAGGGGAGACAACGCTTAGGTAGAACGGATCTATAGCATTAACATCCCGGCACCCTGCACATTAGAGAGAGTATTGCTACACGGTGAACCCTGCACTCCCCGGTTACCCCAATGGGAAAAATGTGTTAAAACCCCTTCCTAACGTCAGCCCTCGTTTCTTTTCTTTACGGTCCTGCATGAACTTCGGTGGAGCAACCGATGAAGTCCTGGACTCTGACAAAGATAGAAGTATGCCAAGTCCCAGACCAGGAACCCAAAGAGTTAACCCTGCGATATTGGCAAGAGAAAGAACCTCATTGAGAAGGAAGAAAACCTTTATAAAAATAAAACCGTATATTCCACGATCTGGTCTCCGTGCCCCTCTTTCTCCCCCTTCAACCCCGCCACAACTGGTGTCAGAAGTGGGATCCCCTTCCGTCATCTCAGCAACCGAGATGGATCAAGTCATACAACACCTGATAAAAGGACAGGAGAAATTAGAGTGGGCAGTAGAGCGCCAGATGACGTCGGCCCAGGAAGACCGTGAAGTATTTAAAAACGCAATGGCAGCCCAGTTAGATGGATTACAAAAAGCGATGAAAGAACCAGGGGCCATAGCAGTATCGGACAGAAGACGTCACATGCCCCACCCCTCGGGAATAGCGCTACAGAAGTATGTTCCAGGAGAGGATCCGGACGCTTTCCTAACTAACTTTGAAAGGGCCTCCAGGGCGTGTGGATGGCCAGAAGACAAGTGGCCATTTTTCCTAGCTCCCTTACTCACGGGGGAGGCTCAATCAGCTTACCAAGTAGCCAACGATAATGGCGTTACGCCATATCAGGACATTAAAATTATAATTCTGGATCACCTAGGGTTGGATGCGGAAGCATATAGAGTAAGGTTTAGGAAGGAGAGAGGAACCCCTGGGGAAAACCCTAAAACCTTATACTTCCGCTTAAAAGCTGCTGCCGACAAATGGATAAAACCAGAAAACAAAACCAAACAAGAGATCATGGAGTGTATCTATTTAGAGCAGTTCATGGAGGCATTACCGTACGGTACACAAAGATGGCTGAAACAGCATTCCGGACTAACACCGGCACAAGCCATAGAAATAGCCTCTAATTATTCCCGAGCTCAACCTCGTACATTTCCTTGGGACACTGAGAAGCCTAAGCAGGTGGCTAGTAAAAAGAACGAGAAAAAGTTTAAGCTGGCTCCCGAACCGGCAAAAACACGGCCTCCAGACAAAGAACTCAAATTCCCCATTATGAAGGGTCCACAATGTTTCGACTGTGGGGAGTGGGGCCATATTGCTCGACTATGTCCAAAAAGAAAACCGGCAGAAGAACCAATGGAAGTGGGGTATATACAGAGACCAGTGCTGTATACCGCTGAGATGGGACCCTCCTTCTATGTACGTGTTTTACTTAACAGCAAGATGTTTGGGGCATTATTGGACTCGGGGTGTCGACAGTCAGTAATACAATGGTCTTTACTAAACCCTAAACAGTTACTACCTAATAGTGAGGTACACATAAGGTGTGTTCATGGGGACGTAAAACCTTACCCCATCGCAGACATTCTCATAGATCCTGAAGGAAGGTCTCCTTGCACTGTCAGAGTAGGAGTGATAGCCTCACTGCCCGAAGACCTCATTATAGGGGAGGACAACCCAGATTTCTTAGCTTTGTTCGAGGCAGAAATGAGAAGAGATGGTAGGGGAACTCCCAAGCTAGCCTTAACTACTTCAGAGCCATGGGTAATGGACAGAAACTTTAAGTTCGCTCAAGCCAATGACTCCACTCTCTTTAACGCTTGGGAAGTTGCCCACAGAACCGCCAACCAGTCTGATACCCCGTATCCTAGGTTCCTTATTGACAACGATTTGTTATATAGAGTAGGAAAACCTGGGGAACCAAAACAATTATTGGTTCCGCAGTCATTCAGAGAACAGGTTCTGTTTTACGCCCATTCTCACCTGACAGCTGGCCATATGGGGTCAGAAAAGACACTACAAAATATTCTCAAGTGATTCTATTGGCCAGGCATATACAAAGAGGCCACTGACTACTGTCGCACGTGTGATGTGTGCCAAAAAAAGAATCTATATAAACCCGCAGCTGTTCCACTGCAACCTTTACCAGTAATCAGTAATCCGTTCGAGAGGGTGGGTATGGATTTAATTGGCCCTTTACCCAAAACAGCAAAAGGGAACACATACGCCCTAGTGATAGTCGACTATACGACCAGGTTTCCTGAGGCTTTTGCCCTTCGGGCCCCTACGTCAAAAATCATTGCAGAAAAGTTTTTGGAACTCTTTTCAGGAGTCGGGTTCCCCAAAGAGATTTTAACCGACCAGGGGACCCCTTTTGTGTCCAGACTTATAAAAGAAGTTTGTAAAATGTTAGGTGTGCACCAGATACGCACATCCGCCTACCACCCTCAGACGGATGGGCTGGTAGAATGATACAATCGTACCCTAAAGGCCACCTTAAGAAAAATGTTATCAGTAGAACATAAGGAGTGGGACCTTCTGTTGCCTTTAGCTCTGTATGTTCTCAGAGCCCAGGTCCAAAGTAGCACCGGATACTCGGCTTTTGAACTCTTATATGGGAGACAGCCGAGGTCGCTACTGGAAATCACGAGGGAGGCTTGGGAAAAAGAAGAGGTAAATGCTACTAGGTCCCTCTTGGAATACACACAACAATTGAAAAGTAAGATAGGTAAGCTAAGGGATCTAGCCTACTCCAATTTAGAAAGGAGTCAACAGAAACAAAAAGCACAGTACGATAAGGGAAAGAAGTGGAGGAAGTTGGCAGTAGGTGATTGGGCCTTAGTGCTTTTGCCCTCTTCCACCCATAAGTTTCAAAGTGAGTGGTTAGGTCCTTACCCCGTCACTGAAGTAATTGGCAACACTACCTACCAAGTCCAAATATCTCCCACCAGGAAACAATGTTTCCATATAAACCTCCTAAAAAAATGGTTAGGTCCCATCCCGAAAAATGACCACTTTGGCATACCCTCAAGCCCGTGTCCCACGACTTTGGAACAGTTGCCAATAAACAATGAGTTGTCACAACACCAGAAAGAGGAGTTGATGTCCATGTTGAAACCCTTTGAGAATAGCTTTTCAGACATCCCGGGGCTCACCAACAGGATAGAACATACAATAGACACTGTACCAGGAAAACAAGTCAGATTAAGACCCTACAGAATACCTGAGGCAAGGCGACAAGACGTAAAAAGAGAAGTACAAGAGATGCTACGTCTTGGAGTTATACGACCATCTAGAAGTAGTTGGTCTTCTCCTATAGTGATGATCCCAAAACCTGATGGCTCAACCCGATTTTGCATGGACTTTCGAGCTCTTAATGCAATATCCTCCTTTGATGCCTACCCTATTCCTCGGGTAGATGAATTAGTGGAGAGAATAGGGGAAGCCGCTATATCACAACTCTAGATTTAACCAAGGGTTATTGGCAGGTCCCATTACGAGAGGAAGATAGATGCAAAACAGCTTTTGTTACTGATGAGGGCCTATTCGAATTCAATGTATTACCTTTTGGGCTTCATGGTGCCCCGGCCACGTTCCAACGGTTGATGAATGACATTTTACAACCTCATAAAGCATTTTGCTCTGTGTATTTGGATGATATTGTGATTTTCAGTAAAACGTGGCCGGAGCACTTGAAACATTTCCAAACGATCCTCCAAGCCCTGGAGTCCGCAGGGTTACATATCAATGCAAAAAATCAAGGGCAGTCTGTTCCACAGTAAAATACTTGGGGTTTCTGCTAGGAAACGGGGTGATAGCTCCCCAGGAGGAGAAAGTGAAAGCCATCCTAAATACTCCCTTTCCTACTAACAAAAAAGATCTTAGAGCCTTCCTTGGGCTGATAGGTTATTACCGCCGCTTTATACCAAACTTTGCCGAGGCAGCTTCCCCACTGACTGATTTGTTGAAAAAGGAAACTCTGCCTCTCCAAATACAGAAACCCTCTGATGCAGCTAAAAAGGCATTCGAAGAGTTAAAGAGAGCGATTACTACCAGTCCAATCCTAATAGCTCCCGACTTCACTAAAACCTTCTACTTAGCCACAGATGCATCAAACACAGGGATCGGAGCAGTGTTGTCCCAATTAGGGCCAGATGAGGTGGAACATCCAGTACTATTCATTAGTAGAAAATTACATACACGAGAGACCAAATACCCAACAGTTGAAAGAGAAGGATTAGCCATAAGGTGGGCCATAGAGAAGCGCAGATATTATCTAGAGGGTCGACCTTTTGTCCTTCTTACAGATCATGCTCCTCTACAATGGATGCATAGGAACAAATCTGTAAACCCCCGGGTCCTTAGATGGTTTCTGTTCTTACAAACCTTCTCCTTTGAGGTAAGGCACAGAAAGGGACGTGACCACGGTAACGCTGACTATCTGTCCTGTGTTCCTTTTCTCCCCGATCGGGAGAAGCCAGAGGGGGAGGTGTGTAGCAGGGAGTTCCTACCTACACTGGAAGACACACGTAACATGGATTGGTGGACTTGTGATGTCGGTGACCCTCCCTCTTGTTCTCCACACCAGGACAATGACTTGCGGTATTACTGGCCGGATGACAACTCCAGGGACGGCTCCTTTAACTGGGAGACAGTTACGGAAGAAGCCCCGCCCCAGTCTGACGTGTTTGCCACAGGATTTGTAAATACCGAGGAAGTACCAAACTCGGCGTGTGACGTCACCGAGTGCCGGTCGGAGAGAGGAGGACAGCCCGGTTGGAAGCGGACGGCGAGTAGAACCAGAGAAGAAGCGGAAGAGAGCAGCGGTGCACTCGGCACCGAGGAGGAAGACGGAGAGAAGATCCAACCCGCGACCAGGACGGGAGAGAAGCCAGGAGGCCAACGATACCGTGAGCCGCCCAGCCACACTCACCAGGGAGTGTGGCTACACCAGGTACGGCAGCGCGTTACTGGGTGGTTCGGGAGGAGGGGAGACAACGATTAGGTAGAACGGATCTATAGCGTTAACATCCCGGCACCCTGCACATTAGAGAAAGTATTGCTACACAGTGAACCCTACACTCCCCGGTTTCCCCAATGGGAAAAATGTGTTAAAACCCCTTCCTAACTTCAGCCCTCATTTCTTTTCTTTACGGTCCTGCATGAACTTCGGTGGAGCAACCGATGAAGTCCTGGACTCTGACGAAGATAGAAGTACGCCAAGTCCCAAACCAGGAACCCAAAGAGTTAACCCTGTGATATTGGCAAGAGAAAGAACCTCATTGAGAAGGAAGAAAACCTTTATAAAAATAAAACCGTATATTCCATGATCTGGTCTCCGTGCCCCTCTTTCTCCCCCTTCAACCCCGCCACACACGCCTAGCAAAAAAAAATTCTAGGTTGGACGACTCTGAGCCCGAGCAAAAAAGAAGGGGCACTTCTGGGGCATCAAAAAATATACCACGCTTACTTTCCCTAGAAGTTGGACCCCAATGAGAAGAACATTCTCTGGCTCAGTTAGACAAGCAGGCTCTCGCAATAAATGTAATGTCCGCTTGTCTGTATATATATGTAATATGAAGGACTGGTGCCTTAGAATGAAGTAATTTGAGGCATTGTATAGTTGTCTATTTGGTGTGTACAGCAATTTATTACATTGATTTTGTGTATTATGTATCATTTTTTGAATGTCTTTATGTGTTAATAAATGTGTGACAATTGTTCTTTTTCTTTTATATATGAAATGATCCCCCCAAAAAGTTTTTATAAAGTATAAATGACTAAATCAAATAGTCGTCCAACCTAGAATTTTTTTTGCTAGGCGTGGTAGAGTGCGAAACAAAACCTGTCTGGCCATTGTTTCTGTTTAATGAATTTGAGTGGTCCAGGCCAGCCAGTGACAAGACCCAAGCCTTCCCTTTTGCCCCCACCAGAAACCACCAACTCAAATTAAGCACTGCTTCTCTTGGCCCATGTGTCTTTCACTGGCCAGATACACATTGCTTCCCTCTGCAGTCTCAAAACCTGAAGAACCTATAGCTGCATCTGCATAACCTTGTCTGCAGTCCTGCTGTCTAGGACAAGACGTGTCTAATATGAAATCCACCATGCTGTAGTCTTGAAGATACACTTCTCGGAATTATTTTTGAACAATTGGTGTACAGAGCACATCATGAAAGGGCAAACTATATCCTGTTATGCATGCTATTGTTTATATAGTAGTAAAGCCAGGGCTATATGTGGTTGTGGTATAGCAATTGATGGCACTGGCATCATGGGAAGAGAGTGATGTCACTTCAGAGCATGTGATCGAATACAAAATAATGAGACACAGAGGACATTCGTTTTATTCACCAAATCGTAATCAGGATAAGTCTATCCAAAATATGCATTTTTTATAATATACAATTTCCTCAAAAAGTTGATAAAAGAACGTTGTGGAAACAAGCTGATAGGCGACAGGGGCTCGTTCTTTCACCAAAAGGCTAATCTAGCAACAACAACAACATGAGAAACATATTTGTTATAATACAGGTCATTGAAAAAGCGAATTTAACTATGGAAAAGAAAACGTTCATTGGTGAATAAAGTAGCGATTCACAAATGTAAGTTATATTGAATATTTCAACAGATTTGCAGTGTCGTTAAACAATCATACTCAGAAATCACCTGGAAGGAAAACATATTTCTCTAGCCGACTTTATTAGTTGCACTCTTGGAAATCAGAAGACATTCACCGGAAACGGACAAAACTCTTCAAAAAGCCTTAATTAGAGAGGTGTGCGTTCCAAACCCTCAGACTCTGATAATGGCAGAACAGCCAAAGGAGAGGAAACAGAAAACCAAAAGAAATGTCACAAAAATAAAATTTGCCACCGTCTTGACACAAGCAAACACGTGTGAATTGTGTGTCTTGCTGCACAACACAAGCTTTCCGTGGCAGTAAATAGTACTGCTTTATTTATTATTTTTGGGTCTTCAATATAGCGCATACTAAGGCCGGCAGCACTTCTACGCCCTAAAGCACTTCAATTATGAGGTGATTTCAGTGTTCCGAAGCCCACTGAACTTCCCAAATATGTGGAAGGCCTTCTATAATTACAGACCATACTTCTGTTATTTCTACAGTGCTACATGCACCATAAAAGGACTCTTTGAACCAAATAGGGGAAGATATTAACAACTCTGCAAGGTCCTCCAAATCCACAAAAAACCTTATAATGATAATAATATTAAACATGATAACAAAATGAGTTAGTTAATACCATTCTTTGAAAGGACCATCTCAAAAATCTAGGGTCCTAATTGTCCAATGAATATTTCGAGGTTAGCCATAATTTGGGGTGATCGCAAACGAATATTCACTGGATAATTACCATATAAAATCACCTGGGCTTGGCACCGCCCTAGGTTCAAAGATCAGAATAACACTTTAGAGAGGACACCTTGAACCTAAGCTGGTGTAAATATGACGGCGATGTGTGAAGGCGCGAGCTGAGGCTGGGTCACAGGGCCAAGGATGAGATTGGGAAGGGGTGGACGTTCAAATCAAACATGCTAGAATTACACATGTTAACTGTGGTGTTTTGCATACAATCGCTCAGTGTTTCTAGTCACCTCCCAAAGACAGGCCCAGGTCTCCAGGTGAAAAGACTTGCACCCCAGCCACAGGAACTCATCTTTTCTTGTTTTTAAATCTAAATACTCTGGGCACGTGGCAATTCCTAGGCACAAGACCACCTTGGCAGGTAACAGATATGCACCTCATATCATGTTCACCAATACCCAGAAAGCCCAATATACACTTTGCCTGTGTTATTTTGTTGAAAAACTCAGTGACTCCTCATTTCTACAGTTAGTTCTGGCTGACTCCCCAGCATCCCAGGGAAACACATGTTCTGAGCAACGTGATATCATGGTCTTAAATGGTACTTCTGCTGCTTTCTGAGCAGCTTAACTAGTGTAACCGATTAGTGTTATTCAATTTAAGGATATTGGAAAGATGGAAGGCAGAGATGGCCGTGCTAAGATTCCTGTAGCATGTAGATCACAGCAGATATCAGCAGAGAGCATGATACATATATCATAAAGGAAGTACGGTCCTGTAGTGTAGAAACCGGTCCTAGGAAGCTTGTTTCCGGTCCAGGGAAGGCATGGCTTGGCAGTTCGGGCTGGACTGTTCCCATGAGGCGCAGGGTCAGACTGATTTGCATATGTCCATGTCTGAACTGGGGTGGCAGAGTGAGCTAAAGAACGGTGATGGATTAAACCCAGATCTGTTGACTGGGTGTGAGTGTTTGATTGGTTCAGAATAGATGCTCTGTCCATCACCACCCCCTTTTGTACCGCAATATTCATGGGGGCAGGATGAAGGAAGTTCGGTCATTTGACAACCATATTTTATGATACTCGTCTTGTTCTCTTGTCTATACAATATAAGCAGCCGAGGAGAACAGAAAAGCTGGAAAGTGGTAGGAGACAGAAAGAGGAGGAAACATAGACAACATAAGAAGAGATACAAACTATAGAATATAGAGAAGAGAGTTTGTCAAGAGGAACAGAAGGCAGCAGTGTAAGAACGAAAGACTACAATGAAAAATTCGGGAACAAAGACCAATGGAAAAGAGATAACATGAAAGGGGTTGGGGGAAAAGGAAAAGTGTAAGAAAATATAGAGACAATATATGCTTTAGTATTCTGTATAATCACCTGTTCAAAGTGAGATAGCTTAGTGGGTTAATAGAAAGACTGCAGAGAGCCATGTGTGTGGCCAGTACATCACTGATTCTACTTACTTTACAGTCATGTGCAATGCGTAAACACACATAATGCAGACATCCTCTGTATGCTGCAAGCCAGAGATTTAGAACCCAATGACAACGCTCAGTGGGTTAGCAAACCTACGGCCGTTTTTTATGTATAACATCTTAGTAACAGGTTCCAGTGATAGTGAGACAGACAAAGGGTTGGTGCACCTTCTAGAAAGATATGTGTGCAGCATGTATGTAACATGTTCCAATCATAGTAAGAATGTTCCCCTTCCAGACTGTGTGGGACACACTGTTGCAAGTGAACAAAAGATAAAAGCTTTTCATATTGTGCAGAAGCATTTAAAGTATCATCAATCAAATGGTCTAGAAATCAATTGTAGACAAGTTTATCTTTAAGAATGTGTTTAGTGTGACAAATATTTAGTGTGTTAAGTAGTGTGGGTACTGAGCATTTGGGAAGGTGTTCAACAAAAACAGGTATTTGAGGGTCCAAGGGTATTTTTAACGACCACACACTGCTATAATCCCCAGGAATACAGTAACAACAATCGAATAGCGGTGGGTCAAAGGAAGAAGGGATAGTAATGGCTTACTCTACAACTGACAGACTTGGTTACCAGGGGTACTTCATTCAGGTTTGAAGAAAATACCCATCAGTATTCGATTGGTGAGTGAGAGCATAGCTATTAGAACTAGCTGGCCATGCTGTAATATAACATGCAGCGCGAAGGCGTAATTAGTTAGTCGGCTAATATGTATACACCTGATGTATCTCACGAAATTTGAAAATCTGGAGTGTATTAACCATATGTTTTGTCTTCTTCTACAACTGTCTACGTGTATCCTGTCTGTTTGGTACTACCAGCTGGGAGAATGATGTTCACATCTACCCAGGTGATAAATTTTTCATTATGATTTTCACTTTTTTGTATGATAAGCAGTAGCGTCGCCGGTCCTGAAGAATGCAGTAGATACCTGATGGATCTGTAAAGTCTGCTGAAACATGTCAACCAGATAAGAATTTACTAGTGGCTATTAGTTAAAACCACTAGACTCGCACTACTTTTTTATTGATTTAGAAGCAGTGAGGTGTTTATTAAAGTTTCTTGCCTCCTGTCTATCTAATTTTAACAACACCTTCTTTTGTTTATTATCACATTTTGTCTCACATGCACTGCTTAACAGTATTCTCCTGTTGCCCAAACTATCTGTTTCCACATCACTGGGTTACATTTGAGTCTACCTATAAAACAGCTGTCGTAGACTACCTTCCTTCGTGGTATGGAGGAACCCATATGATGACAAGGGTGGCACAGGTCGAATACTGATGGGTATTTTCTTCAAACCTGAATGAAGTACCCCTGGTAACCAAGTCTGTCAGTTGTAGAGTAAGCCATTACTATCCCTTCTTCCTTTGACCCACCGCTATTCGATTGTTGTTACCATTTGAGAAGGTGGCCATTTTATCTCTTTTTAGATCGACTTGAAAAGAGACTTATTTGGAAGATAAAAGTGATTGGTCACTGTATATATTTTCATTTCATGTGAATTGTCTACATGCTCAGCATTCGTATTAGTTGGAATCAAATCAGCAGCTTTTGTGCGAGGTTCATTCAATCTCCCACCCCCGCCCCCCCACACCCCCACACGCACACACCCACACCTGCCACCCTTGACTCGCTCCATCTCCGTTCTCCAACCAGATTTCCTAGGTCCACTGATGTAACACATCTGTGAGGAGCACAGGCCATGAGGAGGGGCCTTACGCAGACAGTGCCGAGCGTGAGACAGCGACATGCGGTCACATCCCTTCTGGTTTGCAGAAGACGCGATGACACGAGCTGCAGCTCCACTGGCCCACGGAAGGCAGAGCGAAGGGATTCGTTCCCGCCTTTTTCATCAGACGTTGTCTCATTTCGACAAGTTATCGACCTTGTGCCTCTCAAGCAAATAAACGCCAGATCTGAAGCGCCTGATAAGTCTGTCGCGTTGTCAGCGCATCCACAGACCCACAGTACGCACCCGCACATTATACGTTAGAAGCCGGAAATCAGAGCATGTTTTAATGGGTCACAAATTCAACCCACGCTAGTTAGACTCAGAAAATAGCAGAGATCAGACACAGCAGATAACTTGGTAAGTAAATGCTGCAGGGCATGGTCTGATTGGGGCTCCTAAAAGTCAAGCTTTTGGTGAAAGGATAATGCTTTTGAGACACAACATTGGCCGGATTGTTTTGCTGTGTTGTTTGTCTCTCATAAAAAACAGAATCAGAGAAGAGTAGCATAGAGTGAAGAGTAGCATAGAGTGAAGAGTAGCGTAGAGTGGTGCAGAGTAGAGTATAGTGCTGCAGAGTGCAGTGGCATAGAGTGGAGTAGAGTAGAGTGGCGTCAAGTTCAGTGGCAAAGAGTGCAGTATTGCAGAGTGCCGTCAGAGTGCAGTGGTGTAAAGTGGCATAGAGAGCAGTGGCATAGAGTACAGTAATGTAGAATAGAGTGCAGTGACAGAGTACAGTTGTGTGGAGTTTTAAGTGGCATGAAAAGACTGGGGGCCCTCTCAAAGGGGCGTGGCCAATGTAATTAAAGGCGTGGCTTAAAAACACGTAAGCTAAAAATCTGTGCTTAGCATAGTGTGCCGCCCGACTTGTATTTTTCTGTTTCTGACATTGCATCCAGATATATGATACAACAAGTAACATCATACTACGAGTCAGGACTATTGGCTTTGTCAATTGTTTTTAGTTGCATACGATAAATAAGCAGCAACTATGGCTTGTATATAGTATTTCAAAAGCTTCAACTTAAAGCTCTGGTGACACCACAACAATGTTGCTGCTCCTTAGTTTCAAAAAGAGAAGGGAAATCCAGAGATAAAATGACCCTTTAGAGGATTTCTCTTCCCCTCACCTGGCATGACGTCATGCCATAACGTCTCCACCAGTGAGAAGTGAGCAGTGTGAGAATGTGCACATGATGAGCCTGCAGAGACTGCAGTCCGGAAAAATACAGACCGCCTGTGCCAGGGCACAAAACAGAGCTTGATAGAGAGCCGTCCCGAGGCCTCCTTTAAAATCCCAAGGCCTCCTTTAAAAAATTGCCGGTGCTCAGACCCAGCCCACTTAAAGCCCTGTGTAGAGTGCACTGGGGTAGAGTGGAGTGGCGCAGAGAAGAGTGGCGTCAGGGCTTTAAGTGGGCCGGGTCTCAAGGGGTCTGAGCACCGGCAGTTTTTTTAAGGGGGGCTCGAAACGGGTCTCTATCGGGCTCTGTTTTGTGCCCTGGCACAGGCGGTCCGTTTTTTTCCAGACTGCAGTGACAGCAGTTTGCTGTCACTGTAGTCCGGAAAACAGTGCCAGGACGCAAAACAGCCCAAGCGACCCGTTTCGAGGCAGCAGGCACATCGACGTGCACTGCTCACTTCTCACTAGTGGAGAAGTTACAGCATGACGTCATGCCAGGTGAGCGTTGTGGGGGAAGGGAAATCCTTCAGAGAGTCATTTTCTCTCTGGATTTCCCTTCTCTTTCTGAAACACAAGAGCAGCAACATTGCATAGTGTCAGCAGGGCTTTAAGTGGAAGCTTTTTCAATATTATATCTAACAAGCGATAGATGCAGCTTATTTATCTTATGCAATTAATAACCATTTACAAAGCCAATAGCCTGGCTTGTTGTAGGTATGATGTTACTTGTTAAATCACATATCTGGATGCAATGACAGAAATAGCAAAATACAAGTCGGGCGGCACACTATGCTAAACACAGATTTTTGGCGTAAGTGTTTTAAAGCCACACCCCTAATTACACTGAACACACCCCTTTGAGAGACCCCCCAGTTTTTTCATCCCACTTAAAGCCCTGAGTGGCTTAGAGTGGAGTGGCGCAGAGAAGAGTGGCATAGTGTGCAGTGGTGTAGAGTAGTTGTTATAGAGTACAGTGGAGTGGAGGGGTGCAGGGTAGATTGCAGATGCCTAGAGTGACAAAGTGTAATGGCATAGAGTAAAGTGGTGTAGAGTGCAGTGGTGCAGAGTACATTAGAGTGGCGTACAGTGGACTGGCGTACAATCAATTGGAACAACTGTAATCAATTGTAAGAATTGTAATTGCAATCTGTAACAGATCAATCCAAGACTTCCCATGTATGCATGAACATTTTAGAGTCAACAGGAAACAGGATCGGGACACATATACAACTCCAACAACATTGCCATGCCATGCCATTACTTGTGGGAACGTTCATATTATCAGAGGACTATATAATACAAGGCAGCCTGCGAACCCTATATAAAAGCTTGTCTCCAAGTTTCTTTTTACAGGCGTATTGTGAGCCACCTAGTTGCCTGTAATAAGGAAATGATGTAGATGCTTAACTATACAGAATTATTACACTTGAGTTGTGATGTTATAAAGCCTCTTGCCGGAGCCTAATTACAGCTGCATTTTAAACTCCGCCCTAAACTGGCTTTTCCCTTCCCTGGTCTGTTTTTCTAGAACAAAAAGTGATAAGCAGAAATTAGATATTTATGGAAACACGTTTATATTTAACACACTATAGGCCATTACAGGAAAACAGAATCTCTCTGGCTTTTTTTTAACACTGAACCACAGCGCTTTATGATTTGACTTTTATTAGAATAATTTCATAGTGTTTTTTCTACAAAATACTAACTGCTTTTTGATGGGAAACAGTCTTTACAACGAAGGCTAAACAAAGAGATGCCTTTACAATGAAGGCATTACAACTACAATGTCTTTACAATGCAAGTTTTTACAACAATTTTTTTTACGGGTATGCCTTTACCACGGATGCCTTTACAACGAATTTCATTGTGAAAGCATGAATGTTAAAGGTTTACTTGTAGTAAAAATAATTACATGTATATGTAAGTATTTTGGTATGTATTAAGTGTATTTTATATATATATATATATATATATATATATATATATATATATATATATATATATATATATATATGTACATATATACTATATATTTATTATATATTATATATGTATATATAGAGTGGCATGGGTATTTTTAAGAGTTTAGGGTGGGTATGGGTTTTTGGGTGGTAGGGGTAATTTTAGGGTTTATGGTGGGTATGGGTTTTTGGGTGGTAAGGGTAATCTTAGGATTTAGGGTTGGTATGGGTTTTTGGGAGGCAAGGATATTTTAGGGTTTATGGTGGGTGTGGATTTTTAGGTGGCAAGTGCAATTTGAGGGTTGGGATGGGTATTGTTTTTTGGGTGACAAGGGTATTTATAGGGTTTAGGGTGAAGATGGGGTTTTGGGTAGCTGGAGCAATTTTTAGGGTTTAGGCTGGGTGTGGGTTTTTGGGTGGGATGCGTATTTTTAGGGTTTAGGTTAGGTATGGGGTTTTAGGTGGCAAGGGAATTTTAAGGGTTGGTGTGGGTATTTGGGTGGCAGTGGTATTTTAAAGGTTCAGGGTGGGTTGAGGTATTTGTGTGGCAGAGGTAATTTGAGGGTTTAGGGTGGGTGTGGGTTTTTGGGTAACAGGTTTTTTTTAAGGGTTTAGGGTGGGTATAGGTTGTAAGGGTATTCTTTAATGTTTAGGGTTGTATATATATATATACATGGTAAAGACAAGCATGGTAAAAATATTACAGGTAAGATATATATATATATATCCAAGCTTTTGTTCATTTTAGGTTGGCTTGGATGGTATTTTACCAGTCGAAAGCTGTTGTATTGTGCCTGGAGTGGTAAATGGCTTTTGTCATTTTACATCTCGCATGGATAGCACTGTACTATTCCTATGCTTAAAGACTTTGCTAGAGAAGTGGCAAAAGACTTTGTCCCTTTCTATCTTGGCATGGATAGCACTGTGCTAATCCTATGCTTAAAAACTTTGATAGAAAATCAGACATTTGAGGTGAGCAAATTTAGAGTGCTGCTGGTGTTGAGGGAGCTCTATACAGGAGCTGCCTTCCACCTAAACTTGGGGGATACCCAGAGTTCTCTGCTTCTTTTTTGCATAATTTATGCATCACTCTATGCCTGCAAGGGTATTCTTTTGATATACATATATATATATATATATATATATATATATATATATACATATATATATATATATATATATATATATATATATATATATATATATATATATATATATATATATATATATAGATATACATATATATATATATATATATATAATATTTACCTATAATATTTACCTATAATATTTTTACCTCACACATGCGTTTACCATGCATGCCTTTACCACTAAAATTTAAGTATTTTACAAGTAAGTATAAACCCATTATGCATATATAAATTTGTATAATAAAACAGGGTTTATACCTACCTGCCAAATACTTACTTTTTCATGGTAAAGGCATCTGTGGTAAAAACATTTGTTGCAAAGGCAGGTGTTGCTTAAGTCTTTATCGTTGTAGAGCCTTTGTTGTAAAGACTATTGTTGCTTAGCCTATCGCTGTACCAACATACAACCCTTTTTGATGTCTTTAATTTTTCAGTAGATTCGTCTTTCATTCTTCATGTCTGCAACCATACTTCCACTTTATATGACAGAGCAAGACACCTCGGAATTAAGTGGTATGGGTGATAATGTTTTATAAGGAATAAAATACCTTCTGCTGCACATTTTAAGGATATTTCTAGTCCCCTCGGAATAGGATGACTTTATAAAGAAATGTGCCCTCAAAATTATTTTCTGTATATGGTCATGGAACTTTATGGTGACTTGCAATATCATTGTAGTACAGCAGGAGGTATTTTATCCCGTAAATATTGCAACCCTTATAATGCAATAGGATTACAATTATTTAATTCCAACATACTTTAATACTTAGTTAAACATGTAGTGCCATAAAACTTAATATTTTAATAAACTAAACTATATGTCAGTAAACCAAGTGATCTGTAAGACTGATTCTACAGATATGAAAAAAACATTGTCAATGTATATTGATGATTTTATATGCAAATGTGTTTATTCAGGTTCCTAGTTTTACAATTTTATATTTAGTTTATATAATTATTAATAGCATTTCTAGAAAATGCATAATATAAACATGACAACAATATTTTGCTTGATTATGTACTTGAACTCCGGACTTTTTCAAAATATTAATGAATAGGAAAGAATAACATAAACAGAAACACATTCCATACAATAAGGAGTAGTCTAAACTGTTGTAATATTACCTAAACACTAAATTCCCTGAATTATGATACATTCAAATGATTTATATTGTTCCATATGTTGAAGCTGAAATATAACATTTATATTTTCCTATTACTGTAAGGTCCTTATGATGTGTGAGATTTGTAACTCTTATTGGTTAATTATAATTTGACCTTGAGATAACATTTGTTTTCCAAGAAACAATACCCTCCAACTCAACAAATAAAAACATACAACGAAAAAATATATCCCAAGTATAAAACAGTGGTCTATAAATAGAGAAAATCACCATATTTCTTTTTCAGGACATTTACATAAGTCTGTACCCTTGCCCACATTCTGAATAGGCGTAACTTAGTAAATATCTTCAACAAAATCCAAGTCCCTCTATTTCCTTATTTGTCTCAAATATAGTACCACAGGTACCCTGGCACACCATGGTTTCTAATACCATTAACAACTTGCAAAGATGTTTCCAAATCATTTCTGGAGCAGTGGTTCTTAACCTGTGGTCTAGGGACTCCTACGGCTGCTTAGAAATTATATTAACAGACTAATAAACTGTAGTTAAATAAAGAAGCAGCGTGTGAAATTAAACATTTTAAAACATTCTGTAAATGTGAAGGAATTTGAAATTGTAGGCAAAAAATTAAGTAAATGTGCTCAGATTGATTTGTGGGAGCAATGCAAATAAATCAAACAGAATATAGTATGGAAGCGGAGTAACCTCAATTGAATTCGGAAATGCTTGAACCTTCCCTTTACAATAACAATTTGATTTTGTGTTGCATTTGTGAAAACTAAAGAAAATATTTCAGCATTTGTTTGACGAATGCTTTTTTCAGTATTTCTTATGTATTTGTTTGCGGTTTCAATCCTTGAAAATGCTTGACCGTGGTCCCTGAATTGAAATAATGATTCAGTGGGGTTCCCTTGTGCCTGTAATGATTAAGTGGGGGTTCAAAAATGTCAAAATGTTAAAAGCAGCTGCTCTAGAGCAGTACTTGTCCAGAGAGTATTCTTTTTAGAAAGGCCTGTACTACATATAAGGAGTTTCTCTTACATCAGTTGGGTTATAAAGCTAATAAAATAGTAATCGTTGGCAAACTAGCATCGTCAAGTAGTTAAATCTGTTATTCGTCTTGTGAACTGCCTTGTGAAGAGATTAAAAAAGACACAAGGAGCAAAGTATGTTGTTAATGTTGTAAGAATGTGTACTTTCTTTCATTCTAACGCAAGTTTAGCAACAACACTGTGTGTATTCTGCAAACAATTTAAAATTGCTTTTTAATTAACTTCTTTTATGAACCATGTTTTTACCATAATGCCAGGGGCGAACCTTGCTGGGGGGTGAAGCGGTGTGCTCCTACCCCTGTTCCTGTTTAAAAGTACTCCTGTGAGTCATTGAGCTGACAAGCTCATGGAAGAAGCACTCGGGTGCCAGTGAGAGGTACCTGTCCTGATGTGATGTTATCAGCCTACTCAGCAAACCCCAAATTTGAAGCCTGTGATCTCTACTGATGATGGTTAACGAACCAGAAACACGTGTCAAGAGATCAGCACCATCTGCGCCAACTCTGGTGAAACACTCGTAAATATTCTAGCAAAGCAAGCAACATGAGACCGCATTTACCATAATGCCAGTGGCGAACGTTGCTGGGGAGTGAAGCGGTGTGCTCCCACCCCTGTTCCTGTTGAAAAGAATTCCCGGGAGTCATTGAGCTGAAGAGGTCGTGGAAGAAGCACCCACGCTCCAGTGAGAGGTACCTGGCCTGATGTGATGTTTGGCAGCCTACTCAGCAAACCCCAAATTTGAAGCCTGTAATCTCTACTGATGACGGTTAAAGAACCAGAAATAAGTGTCTAGAGATCAGCACCATCTGCGCCCAACTCTGGCGAAACACTCGTAAATATTCTAGCAAAGCAAGCAACATGAGACTGCATTTACCATAATGCCAGGGGCCAACCTTGCTGGGGGGTGAAGCT
Organism: Lissotriton vulgaris; assembly: GCF_964263255.1. NCBI lineage: Eukaryota > Metazoa > Chordata > Amphibia > Caudata > Salamandridae > Lissotriton > Lissotriton vulgaris. Next base: position 1,615,669,668 of record NC_141694.1, read on the forward strand.
GTGTGCTCTCATCCCTGTTCCTACATAGAGTGTATTTGAAACCCCTTCTGTCTTCTAATTTTCACCTATGATTGTTAATTATGATTGTTAATTATGAAAGATCTGTTTAAAAAAAAATCTTTTGATTTACAAATTGTTTTCAACCTTTTGCACCATATTCCAACCAGCACCTTAAGTATCATATGAATTTTGATTAGTATCTTTCCTTGTATCAAGCCTATGTTTCTCATTATATGGAAAGAACATTTTGTGGAGTAATTTATCAAGTAGATGGGAGTGGAAGGACACTTTTGGAACACACATATGTGGACAAAATGTTACTTGGGCACTAATGAGACACTGCCACCTGGACTAGTACACCCGGCTACTAGGCTGAACTGTCAACCTGTTCGGAATGCCTGTCCCCACCAGTTGTTGGCACAAGAGATTTAATACACATTTTCATAGAGCTGGTATAATGTGGATTAATGTCATGACAAAGTGTGCATACAGGTACATCTATTGCTGCAGAAGGCAACAGGCAGGCAGCCAGGATCGGTTCTGAGATAACTTAGAGGTAATTCACTCTTAGTCTGTGGCGGTACCTAGCACTCTTAGTGATCAACAGCAAAGCCCAACCTTGGCGGAGGTGGAGCTCTGTGAATCCCTAACAGGAGAGGAAGGGAGAGGTGCAGCTCACAGGGAGCTGGCAGTCTTCAAGTGGTGGTGGATACACTGCTACATTACTGCCATGTGACAAGACACAGGTTCCTTCTAACTGTTGGACTACCACATAGGTAGGCCAGCCAGCTTCCCGTTCCAAAGTGAGCTACCACCAGTGCTTTAAATGGGCCGGTACTATCCGGTACTGAGTACCGACACTTTTTTATTTTGATAGGGAGAGTACCAGCACTTCTCAAGGGAAATGTAATACTTTTAATTGGAGAGTACCAGCACTTCTCAGAAACAAGCAGGTACTCTGGTACAGAGTACCCGCACTTCTATTTTTCCATTTCAAGTACCGGCTACCACACCGGCGTAAGACAATCCTCGGCGATTGGATATAGCCCTGGAGGCACCCTCTACTGAGGTCAATGCAAAGCTATATTGGGCAGAAGAGGATGATGAGAATATTTACATCAGAAACTTAAACAAGGTGAATGTATTACAAGCTGAGGTTGCATGAAGCTTGACGTTGGATTGCGGTATTGTGGGCTGTATTTCTCGTTACCTGCTACACGCAGCGCCTTTGATTGCACCCATCATCACTTTCGTTTAGTATCTATTACTGACATGCTTACAGTTACTTACCACATCAAAACTCTTCTTTATTTTTTACAATATAATAATTCATATAACGCACTCAGATACATGTATGTAAATGTGCCTTTGAACGTGAGTTTGTTTTTATGGATTCAGTTTGGATACACCTATTTTCAAATACACATTAGCACTTAAATATGGCCAGTGGCCGTCCATACGTGTTATTTCGATTAAGAGGGACGGTAGGGACCCATTCGCAGATCGTGTCTATACAGATGTTTGATTGTCTGGTTTCATTAAACATACGATCGTCGCCGATTTCCTAAGTCATGCAACACACGTCATGGATGATACACAGGACTCCACTGCACTCCGTGTTAACAGAGCCAGCTCAGCGCTGTGGGTTTGTCACGCTGCGGGTAGTTTCAGAGTCACTGCAGTTGACTGCAGGTGGGACGCCACGTGCCGCACGGCCAGCTCCCATTGGCTGACCTGCCGTTGCAAGGACCCGAGGGCTCCAGAAATGCACCGGCATGAATTTTTAAAATGGCCACATCAGGGCTGGCACCGCATGCACTTGCTGCCGCAGAGGCCGTGGCCTATTTAATCCCCTCTAGAGGGATTAGAGCAGTATTAGGTTCCGCGCCCTTGCTGGAAGTGCCATCAGTCGGAGATAATACTCAGCTAAAAGCATTTCTGCGCCCGAGAGGGATCCTCAGAGAGAAGCAAAACTGCATCTCCACGCTGTTTTCCAAAATGTCTTCCTTGGCCCGGAGTGCACGGTGTCTCGGGGACAGGCTAGCACCTCCGGCTCAGAATCGGTTTCCTTGCCCAGGAACACTTTGATGCAAATATCCTTATGGAACTCAGACCGGTGACATGGCAAGAGACTTGTGTCTCTCACTCCCACACGCACAGGCTGTGCTTGCAAATTTGGGTCAAATAGTTCTTATTTTGCGAACAAATTAGTGTTTCATCGGGTCTTTTAAGGCCTCAAATGATCTCAGACTACACAGAATTCAAAGCAGCCTGGATGCCACGTTGTAATGCAAATCTCACAAACCTATTGACATTGTCAGTTGGGCGGAATGTTCTATTAGTAATTAGCATGTTGTAAATTGCACGCAGAAATGCAGCACATTCTAACAGCAGCATGGCTTATCTGTGCCTTTTATAAATGTAACTTAGTCCAGTGGAGGAATGTAGGAGTGCTAGAGGAGGCACTGCGTGATCCCATAAACTCTTGTCTGTGGACAACACAGATACCATTTTCCATCAAACCTAAAACTGCTGGCACAAATTGTGCTCAATGTTAGGTAATTCAATAACTACCACAAGACAATACACTAATATTTGTTGTGAAACAGGATGAGCTGTAATCATTGTTTGCAATCATATCTAGGCTTGTAGGTTTCTCCTGGAACCAGATAACACACCCCTCAATGTTTACAAGTAGTTGTATTAACAGCTTTAACCAGTTTGACACCGCTGAGGTGATTTAGGTTTCGGTATGTAAGGGAAGACAACTAATGATCCCTTTGCAGATATATTTTGTATCTTGAAGCACACAGATCAGAGGACTGATGGAGCGTGCTCGGTCTTTCACACTTCTGAGTTCATTTACGAGTAATACCCAATGCATACGACAATATCAAATAGCAACGATTTGCCATAACAATCACTGCATAAAAACATGAGCAAGAACTACAGCCCCACCACCTCGAAAGATCAATCTGCGATTTCAAAAGGAATTTGTGTATATGAGATCAAATATCAAGAGGGCATTGAACTGATCACACTTCCTGTACTACACACTTCTCTCAGGTGCGGTCACACATGTGGGCTTCATTCTAATGAAAGACAGGTGTGCAACACTGGCTTCTCTCATTGTACAAACTGCAAATAGCAATTCCACTACTCTCCTTACTTGTGGGAGTGTGGACCACTTCTCTACTTTGACAATCTGGAGTGGACCTCAAGACTTTTACAGGCCCGCGAGCAACCTGCATTTCCTCTCCAAATATCCACAAACCCTCTCCTTCTCAAATACTCTCTGAACCTACACTATCTTTTAGGAGGAGGCCATTGTAATTAATACGCCAATCATGCATCTAAGTCGGCATGCATTTATTAGTCCATAAAAGGGGGACCCTATCCAAGCGCCTGTCAGTAAACTTCAGCTATTGTTTGAAGTCCATCTTATTTTTAATACAACACCTGGACAAGTTGCCCTGGAGTTAAAACGAACACACTATATATGTTCTTTAGTCACATTTCAAAGATTGGTAACAGAATTTGCCCAGCCACTATCCTTATTACAGACAAGGAAATAGCTGCTCAACTGTAATAAGTCATTACAGTTGAGTTGTGACATAATAATGCCTCCTGCCAGAGCCAGCAGCCCAGATGAAATGGGAGGCTACTTTTAAAGATTGCTGCCTTTTGTGCTAATCACAATGTAGTCCACCACTGCGACCTCACAGTGCAGCCTGGTTGTCTAAGCAACTGTTATAGGGGAAGATGACATTGGGTCTCCTGCTGCGCTGACGTAAACTCCTCCTATGTACAGGCAATCTCCTAAAACAGAAAAAGGCCCTAGTGGTAGGGCTTATGCAGCCATGATCATTCCTGCTAGGGTGCCAATGGCTCACACGTGTAAGATGTCTAAGGAATGACCTCACCTGGGCTCCAGTGACGAGATATGGCTTCTATTGATGGCAATAAGGAACCTAAGCAGTTTTCTGGGGACGAGCTCTTCACAGTGTGGCCAGCTAATACTAGATTACCGCACATAGCAGAGAAGTCAGATAGAGAGTGAGCTGACAGGAAGAGATCAGACAAGTTTTACCAATTAGAAAATGGTTTGTGGGAGTGTGAGATTTCACCTAAAGGGCAGATGTGAAGTGAGGAATATCCAATGACTGATAGAAGTGGCAAGCTCACACCCTGCAACATACCAGCTGCCAGTAACTGCTAAAGATCAGGCCCCTTGGTGATGTAGGTGCCATGATGTAAGTAGTCGTCCCATTCCACTAGGATCAATTCCCAATGTTTCCCTGAATCTTGCGTTGGACACATACGTTTGGCACAGAGCAAACTGCTTTCAAGCAATACTTCCCAGACCCACAAAGGTCAATTACGGATAGAAGCTACTACTCTTGACTTGCCCTATGGTACCCCTGGCCCTGTCCTTACTATTCATGGTCTCAGAGGTTACAACAAGCACAAAAGTAAATGGGTCTATATAATCCCCACCTTGTATGTCAGAAACAGTGTACATTAACACCACGCATGGGAGACCTGGGGATGCCAAGCTTGGGGAAATAGGAGTAAACAGCCCTCCTCCAATAGCTATATTAATAGACTCACAAAGAAACTGATAAAGGCTGGTGCATGTTAGACAATACCTTAAGTGGCCAAACTCTGTGGGAAGTATCATGGTCACCAAAGCACCAAAGGGATAGGAAACTATACATCTCTACAGTAACCACCGCCACAATGTGAGAAACTGAATCTGGGGAGAGTGGGTTGACTAGCTATCCATCTTCAATAAACCCCTATGGGTAAATCACGACTTTACACCAGGACAGAACGTGGACAAGACAATGGGTTGAAATAGGATTCAAAGGATTACGGGATATGTTCCAGATGAGCCAGATTGACACATTTGAGCAACGTAAAGAATAGTAGGGGTTCAGCAAAAATAGAAAATGTAGGGCATGCAAGACAGTATTGATACGTAAAAAGGGAGGACAGCATACACTATTGAAGCTTTATGACAATTTCATTACTCAAAAGGAAGAGGGGAAACTTCCATATAAAAAAGCTTGGGAAAGAGAACTGGGTATGTAGGTGGATCAGGATCAATGGTGAAACGTACTAGACAGGGCCATCAACTTTGTATCAAATAAAGGAGAAAGGAAATGAGAAAATAAAATACTATATAGGTGATACTTTACCCCCAGCAGACTCATCTGCGTACATATGTCCTAGATTGAGCTGTGTTGGACACTATGTAGAAAAAAAGGAACGCTCACTCAAATTCTATTCTCGGGTCCCTAGATAATTTCTTTTTTGGATAGAGTACTACAGGCGATTTAAGAAGCCCCATGCCCTGAAGGGATCCTTTTCGGGTGCCCCTTAGAAGCAGAATACCTACTGTATAGGCAGAAAGGGAAAATAATCTCACATGCTATTAGCAGCAACTAGGATGTCCTTAGAAAATGGGTTACGAAAACACTGCCCACAGAGGGAGGAAGGTGGCCATGGTTGCGGTAAGTTCTTGGAATGGATAAGTTAGCTAATACAATACAGGGGAAAGAAAATACCTACTGGAAAATTGGCATATTCTACTTACCTACTTGGACAGTAAGGAAAAGAGCTTTACTTCCTCAAACGGTTGATAGTACTAGGCATCAAGTTGAACAGTCTGAAGTAAATTTCATGATGTTAAATGAGGTGTCACTGACAAAAACAAGTTCAAATATAAATTGTCCAGACAGGAAGGTTGTAAGTGTGATTTTACATTGACTTCATTTTTTAGGCCTGCTCTTTTTCATGATGTCTGTGAGAAGGTATTTTATTCAAGCTCTCGCTCATGTAACATTCTTGTGCTTTCTCATGAGACGCAAAAAGAATTGATACATATTGCATTAAAAAAATTGATACTCCTACATACTCCGGAAATTTGCGACTAGTACACCAGAAAGGTCCAGCAATAAATGGCCATTTGTGATATAACCTGTGTGCTTGAGACAGACAGTTGTTTCCCATGCTTGTTGTGGGATAATTCTCTATTGTTGCCGCTTTTACACCTTGTGAGTGGAAGATTAGCTCAAGGATGTCTGACGGTGTCGGTGTAACACAGTGGGTGTTACGTTCGGACTGGTGAACTATAATATCAATGCATCCCAGATGAAAGGGGGTTACTTGCTGGATGGCTTGCTGCTTCTTTCTTCTGTCTGTGGATGGACTCTTGATGCGACTAATTCTTGTTTTCCGTGTGGTCAGTGGGCTTTCTGACCAGACCTCTTACCTATGCCGAGAACTTTGAGGACTCTTCTTTGCCCTTGCAAATGGCAAGAACCTCTTGCTTAGCGGATTTTCCCTGGACTCCAGGCTAAACCATCTTGCGTAATGTCCTGTCTAGATTTCCCTTTGAACATGCTAATTTGAGACTCTTTTCCTGATCCATCCTTTTCTATGGACTTTGAGAACTTTAGACTTCGTATTAATGTGTAGTTTTACACTACACCTGTAATTGGCTTATTCAAGACTTGTAAATGGGCTTTCTAAATGATGTTTGATGCATTGATTATTATTGCAAATTATTATAAAATTAATTGAAACTCTTTAAATTTTGTAGTCTTTTAAATTACATAACCATTCTTTCCACAGGGACTGTGCCTGGGATATTTAAATGTACAGCACAAATAGTCATAAATTAGTTACAGAACATCATGTTCTGTTGTTGCTATTTTGTATAGCGGTTGCAGAGTTGTTAGTCTGTGTGATCCTAATCCGTTTTCATTTCTTCAGGAGATTCGGACTTCCTGTTGCCATCCTGTACATTTACAGTATGATTCTCAGAGTAATATATCTGAATTTGATCTTAGTTTCCTTCACCATTCAATGTGATGAGAAGGATCTATCGGAGAACCAAATGAAGGAGAAATAGAGACACTAAGCCAAAGTAGGAGAAACTGAGTTAACAAGTATTTGTAATGCAATAGGTCTCGCATTACTGATAGTTTGAGGTATTGGTGTTGCAAATAATAATGGAACGACAATAGCTCATACTTTCAGTAATGCGAGACCTAGTGCATTGCAAATGCTTGCGTAGTGAGCCAGGAACCAGCATTGTAAGCCTCGGTGCAGCACTGCAAGCTGCTCCTAGAGGTCCATAGTGAGCAAGGTACCAGCACTGCATTACCAGGAGCTACTCCTAGAGGTCCCTGGTGAGCAAGGCACCAGCACTGCATGTCTAGGTGCAGTACTGCAAGCTGCTCCTAGAGGTCCCTAGTGAGCAAGGCACCAGCACTGCAAACCTCTTTTGGTCACATATGGTATTGCACCCTGCAGAAGATATGGTAAATCCTCCCTACCCATAATATATTGCATGCATGACAGTACTACGAGTACATTCAAATAGCTATGTCAATATATACAATTAGTAGCTTTGAAATGTGACAAAATAATTATTATATTAATTTCAGCTGAGGTTGTACTCTGTGTGGAGCTGCTGAAGGGAAATTTATAGAAGGTCTCATATAAATGTGAGATGTTCTAGTGAGTGAAGTAACCACTGCCGGTCTAGTTTAGGGCCAAATGAGTGTCCTGCCTGAAGCCTTTTTAGAAAATAGTGCCTTGAGGCTGTAATTAAAACCTAGGGAGTAACAACACATGTAACAGGGGGTGTCCTCATGGGAGGTTACAAGAAGAGACAAGGTGGTACTAAGGAAGGACTACTAAGCCTATTGACCAATGAAAAGCCACCATTTACAAAGGACAAGGACAGGAGCCAATTAAAAAGATGGTCGGAAAGAGGGCGGAGCTTTATGCCCATATCCTGAATACAGCATGTCTAGAAGAGACAGCGCAATCACTGCCTAGGCAAGACACGAAAAGATTGATGATAGACTATTTAGGGCCCAGTAAAGGAAAACACTGCAACAGTGACCACAGATATGTAGAATAAATGTGGAGCCTGTTCTCTGAAAATAAGCATGACAATTATGCAGCCTCTAATTCAATTAAAATATATTTTAAATGGCTTAATATGCCAATTTGCAAAGGAACTCTAATTTTTGGCAACTCTTTCAGTTCCATGGTCTATTTATCAGCTAATGACTGTGACATTTTAGAAAAACAATTTCAACACAAGCAGATAACTAGCAAGTAAAATCTTTCATTCTTTAAACAGCAGCTGTAATTTTGTTCAGTGGCCTACCTTTCACGTTGTTTGATGGCTCTCGTAGAAGCCTTGGTAGTATCATAACTCAACTGTAATAACTTTTTACAGTACATTATCAGTGTCATGTCCTTATTACAAGGAGCTAGTGTGGTCACATCTAGACTGCAGTACAAAAATCAGAAGGTATGTTATTTCTGTTCTCACTCAGTTTCACCTGTTCATACTAAATGACAACACATCTGTTCCTGTCAGTTCATTCCAAGGCATACAAGGATTACAGTAATGTGGAATCACTGGAACCAATTCTATCATTTCACACAATGCCACTTCCAGTATGCGCGCAATTGATCTCTGTCATTGTTCATTAGCCCTAGTTAATTATAATTGACTAAATTTGTTTGAGGCCATTGCTTTCTGCTCTGAATGTCTTATCTGGAGAAAAGTCAATCATCTAGCTTTAAATAAAATATTGATAGTTCACTGTTGGTTGTTCGGTGACTTATTTAGTCTGCACTGCAAAGATGAACCGCACTTACTGACATGTTGCACCACAACTGCACTTTTTCTTAGTTTTGGATTCACTTGTGACAGTAGTACCACACATTGCTGGCCTTAGTTAACCTTACAAACAGATGCAGTCTGAGTATCCTCTCTTCCACAGAAAGCAATGGTAATATCAGCACCACCGACTTTGGGCTCAATCACAACATCTCGAATCCATGTCCATTGAATACATGCTTCCCAAGTCCTCGCCCGAAAGCATGATCCCATCCACGGTATTAAGTGTAGTATTGCAAAATTATGAGGACCATGTCATGGCATTCCATGCAGCCAACAGGTTCTTCCCAACATTAACAACACTTTTCCTGTTATGGTTCAAGAAGGCGTCCTAATCACACATCATCAGTAAATGCACAATGCAGGTCCATACTCCGGTTGCAGTACACCACTCTAGGTGTGCAATGACACCCATGACACTCTCTCAACAAGACCATGGAGATATGTGCTAGTGTCATGGATATATTTGATTAGAAATAAACCATAACTTTTTTTTTTTTTTTTAGTTCATGGCCTACCTGTTGATTCACAAAGCATGATAAATGCATGGTTTACCACAGTACCAAATTAGCCAGACCTGAGAGCTGCTATATGTGTTATGTTATGTTACTTGGCGCTGGGGTAATAGGAACTGATCAAGCTGCTGGAGGGGCTTTACTCATACACTTGTATGAAAAGCCATGTTTTTAGTAGTTGTCTGAATTTCATAGGTTAAAATAACGTTGATGGGTTTGGATAATAGACAGGAAGAAATGGCGCTCTAGCGTGTGTGATTTAGAGTTAAGCTTGTAGTTCCAGAGTACATGGTGCCAACAGGTCAGGGGCAACAAACCCTGACAAGAAACAACCCCTGTAAAGGTGTGGGTCAAGCCTCACACCATACATATAAGTCCTAGTCCTGTGCACACGTACTTGGACTTGTCTGAATGTCATATAGCTGGAAAATGTTCTAATCTCGAGGGCGAAGGAGTTCCAGATGCGGGGGCAATTACTGAGAATCTGGAACCACTCATTCTCTTTTCTTTGAACTTGTGTTTTGTCAGTTGGTTCATATGAGCATATCTTATTGTTCGTTTGGGGGAGTAATTTCGAATTTGTGTGTGATATAGGCTGTTTTTTTCAGTGATGCAGACCGTTTTAAAGTAGTCCTTTATTCCCCTTCATCAAAGGGGTGATGTGCAATGTCTGTGTTGTTGGAAGATTAACCCGGCTGCCTGGTTCTGAACTATTTGAAGCCTGCAATTGAGATATTTTGGGAGGCCCAAATAGAGGGAGTTGGCATCATCTATTCTGGAGATGACTAGAGCAATTATAGCTTGAATAAGGGTCCCAAGAGTGAGGAACTTTCCAATTTTCCTGATTCTACAAGTAGTAGAAAGCAGGAAAACATCACCGCTCCAGGTTGGGTTTTTATAGAGAGTTCTTCGTCAGTGAGGGCCCATAAACTTTTTACTGAATTCTTGGGCAGCGGGGGCACCCATGAGAGAAGCCCAGAATGATGCATTTCAAAAGTTAAGCTTACTTTTGGTTATGACAATCTCAGTTTTATCCAGGTTTAATTTTAGATTGTTGCTGTTCATCCAGTCATGGATGAGCAGCATCGTACTTTAAAAAACCTCCTATGATTCAGAGGACTTGTCAATGTTAAAGAGTAGCTGCGTCATCTGCATAATTATAGATTTTGACGGTCAATTTATTTTTAGGGTTTTGGACTAGACGGTGTATATACAGATTAAAGTGAATTGCGGAGAGGGAAGATCCCTGGGGTACTCCACAATCTAGACGAACTTTGGGTGAGTTGAAATGGGTTCAGGTGGACAGATTGTGATCAATCCTTTAAGAAGGAAATTATCCAAATGAGCGCTGTGCCCTACAACTCCACAGCCTCGACACAGTCCACCAGGAGGTTATGGTCCACTGTGTCGAAGGCCCCTGATAGTGCAAGGAGAAACAACTCCTGGGTGTGGCCCATTTCACTTTCTTCACGCATGCCATCTATTACAGAGAGGATGACAGATTTAATGGAGTGAGCCCGTCAGAAACCAGCCTGGCAGGGATCGAGGAATTTGGACTCCTCCAAAAAGGAGCAGAGGTTTCGAGCAACGTGTGCCTCTGCTACGTTTGCTAAAGAGGGTAGTAGGGAAATGGGGCGATAATGTATCAGTTTGAGTGGGTCTTCATCAGCTTTCATTTGTAGAGGTATCACTTTAGCCTCCTTGGATGAGCTAGGTACTTTGCCTTGTCTGTGGGACAGGTTAAGGAGGGATATAGCTGGATCAGGGAAATGAGAGAATACTGTTTTCAGGACTCTTGGGGGACAAGTGTGATTTGGAGAACCTGATTTGACTTTGATCAACAGGTTCACAAGACAATCCTTGCTGATATTGGGAGAGGCAGAGAGGATGGCAGGAATTTCTATCTTCCAGGGAGATTTCATTAGAGAACGAGCTACAGGGAATGCTGTATTAAATTACCTTGATTTTAACAATAAAGAAGGTGTTAAGCGCGTTGCATAAGTTCAGAGCCGGGGAAATGGGTTGAGTGACTACATTATGGTTTGAGAGGTCAGAGATAATTCTGATGATCTCCTTTGATTTATTTGTGCAATTCAATATTTTGTTTGTAAAAAATGCGGCATTTTATATTCTTAGAGGTGTTTTTTTCGTAGACTTCCTTTTTATCAGGCAAATAACTGCTCAGCCATTTGCGTCCACAGGGGCAAAGTTCAAGTTTAGCTACTTTTAGATCTTCTGTGAACAATTTGGACGCATTCTGTGGTCTGGCCTGTTTGGTTTTGTGGAGGAGGGCGAGCAAATTGCTAGCAACCACTAGCCAGTCGGAGATTGTTTTCCCATAAAGATCTTTGCTATCGTTTAGGTCAGGTAGGGTGGTTGCCAGAGATTCACAGAAGGCGCTCAGGTCTATCCGAGCCCAGCTTCAGGAGAGGATTCCAGGAAGTTTTAGAGGGACCAGTCCAGTTAGTGACAATTTGATCAGCAATGGTCAGACCACACACAGGGGGAACCGTGAGGTTGGACAAGGATAGGTTCTTGGACCAAACTTGATCTAACGTGTGATCTTGGATGTGGGTAGGTGAGAACGCATGTTGTTCGACATTTAGGCTACCAAGGAGATCAGATAACTCTGTAGATGACTGCCCTCCTTTATCCTCTTTTGCCTAGTAGTTGAAGTCATCAACTACCAAGATTTTTGCATGATCAATGACAAAAGGAAAGATTTACTCAGCAAAGAATTGTGGAAAGTGCTGCAAGTAGTCCGGGGGTCTATACATAAGAATGCATGTGTCGGAGAATCAAGTTTAATCATAAGGCTGTGGACAAATGGACTGTTTAATGGGGTTCGTTTGGAGAATCTAAGGTGCTTCTTGATTGCTTCTGCTATGCTGCCACCTACTTTACCAGCTGGTCTGTATGTATGTTTCACATATTTCTGTAGCACACAGGAGGTGGCAGTGCTTCATGACAAGCCAAGAATTGCCAAAGACGCGCTTTTGCCTCTTTACCCCACCAACCTCATCTAAAAAACAAAACAAAATCTGACTACGGCTGCTGCCTATGTCCTGTGGTGTTTTCAGAAACTTTAATGCATTTTGGCTGCTTAGTGTCTTCAAACACGAGCTGGAAATCCACTCAATGCAGACGCTGCCAGCTCGCCTTCACGGTGGAGTTAAATCGGATCTTCACTAGGGGACTGTGTGAAGTGAGCGGATATTGTGTGACACACAGTGGCACCATAACAGTTGGCAGGAATGCACATATTCTGCAATTAGTTGGGCCTTACAGTGCTTTTGGTCTCCATTACTTTCTCACCTTGATCTCAGAGAGTCAAACAAAAAACACAGTCTGTATGGGTTTATTAGCTGTAACATCAGCAGGGTATTTTATGGTTATGTTGTTATTTGCAATGGGTATGGTTTATGAGTTGACAGCTTGAAGTTTTATGGAATTTAATGGGTGTGGACAGAGACCTTGCAATTAAAAAGCTTGAGGTTTTATGGGTGTGGATGGTGATATTCACTATGTGTGTGGATGCTATCTAGATTTTCTGGTCTACAAGGCATGTGCCTATGCAAGTGCATTAAGTGGAGTTAATAGTGGTGTTTTGTAGCCAGGAGGGCTTATTTACTCTGAATTAGAGTATGTAAAGTGAAAAAAAGACTTCATTTAGAGAAATCTTTAAAGCAACGCAGGGCTTCTACTGTAGGCGTCAGGCAGGACACTATTTTTAGAAATGGGAATAAGCAACCCAATATGAAGTTTAAGGGGTTGCCGTGCAGGAAGGAACTTACAATTACACTTGCAGAAAGTTCTTATGCCATTTTGCATAAAGAATATATAGAAGGTAAGTTGCCAATGGAAATTAATCAAATGATAAAAACAGAGAGATCAAGTGTGCAGCACCTGTGCTAGAGTACAAGACAAGTCAAGTTTGCTTAAAATCCAAGTCACACATGTAGAACACGTTCTACCTCAAGACCTGGCTGTTCGAGCAGTAGTAGCAACTCCCCCCTAAGGTGAGTAGCGCGCTCTATAAATGTTTTGGTTGATTGATAGATGGAGAACCACGGCTTGATGAACAAATGTAGAAAAAGAGAAGATTTAACTATCTGCTATTTTATTTTAGGTTTGCAAGTGTAACTCTCAACAACGATGGGTGTCAGATGAGTCATTTTACTAAATAATCACCATTTCACACATAATATTATGAACAACTTGTTTGTAGGTAGTGCTTTATGCCACACTTCTGCTATTTCCAAGCGCTGTAAATAAGTATTACAATTCCCCAATTCAATGATACTCAAACAGGTAAGCTACACGCATGCTACTCGTGCGCATTATCAGGCATCCCATAATGTACATGCTCAAAGAGAGTCACCACAGGCGTTCTGCACAATCACACAGCATTTGTTGTCCTCCACAGCGGGATGTACAGCAGTTTTGGCAACAGACTCCTTTTGTTTGTCTGAACCACCTAAATAAATAAACATGCCTCCTGGGTGGCTGACAGTGCCTTTGATGAAGACTGGATGAATCCACTGGAAAGCAAACACATATTCTTTTCAATTTACACCTCAGTTTATTTCAGGTTCTAAGTGTTATATATATATAGAGATGTGAGGTTTGAAAACTGATAACAAAACAAGAAGCTTTGATTGCATCCTGATCAAACCACGAGCAAGGGCGAAGCTTCAAATGGAAACTAAAACCTTTGTTTCATAAAAATGTAGCTGTTAATGCAGATGACAAAGAAAACGCTCAGCGCTTGAACCAGACCCTGTAAATGAGGTTTCCTAGAAGGGTTCTTCTGGGATGAAGATGTGTGTACACAGCTCAGTGCAGCGCATACAGTAGAGTGTGCACTTGCACTGCCAGTCGCTATTGATGGAGGATCAATGTTTACATTTGCAAGATATATAAGGAATATCGTACTAATGTACGCCTAGAGAAATCCACAAGTAGGAGGACTGACTAGGGGAACGTACAAATGTATTACAACTCCAGTGAACGAATACTTGTGCCCCCAAACTGGGTATTCACAATCTGCATGTTGTTGCTTAAATAAAGTTGAGAGGCTTGTACAAAACATTCTTGCCCCATTGTATTCTCTACATGTTCCGCATGCTTGGGGTAGAGTGTAGACCCCCCTGTATAATATGACCATGAAACCACACCCCCAATACCTGACTTGAAGATAGAGAGAGGGCTCCAAAGACTGGGGTTCCACCTTCCTTAACCGCCATCATCCATGGCCGTTTACTCGGCTTACTACTGTCTGGGCGTGGCAAGCGGTGTCATAATCCTAGGGATGACGCGCACCTAAATCACGCCTCCCTCTAGGCACGCCCCTACCTGGCACCGATTCTGATGTGCATGTGACATTGAATGACATGAATGTTTTGCATGGCTTGTCCACTGGAGGCCCTTTTGAATGCAGATAGCAGAGCTTAATGACCATTTTTCCCAGGTACAAGATGTTGCGCAAGTGAACTTACTCATTGGGTCTGGCCTAGAAACAGCTTTAGCTGTCTCACCAGCCTCATATTTTCTAAAAGCTTTATAAACAAAAGTACATGATGCAAATATACGTACATACAGGTCCTTTGTTTAGCCCACTTCATCCACTGGCCTGCTCAGTGTCAATCACACTTTGTTACTGCCCACCTCAGCAAGCAGCATGGGGGAAGGATTCAGACTAGTTCAACCCCTTGCTGTCCTGCACTGTTAGTGAAGGCATATGCATGATCACATATACACAGCAGTCTGAAAAGGAGTGCACTTCACAGACAGGGAGTGTGTCTGAGCTGCTTGGCAATTCTTTTTTTTTTAATATTTTTTATTTTGTTTGACAATTTTTTTTCATATTGCATATGCATGAAAAATAAATTAAAAGCATTGCATGCTTGCACAGGGCACACCTAATAGCTGTGTCAATGTTTTGCATATACATTTTGAATGTGAAGTCCCAGTGTTTATGTTAAGCATGCAGTGCGTTTCTATACCTTAGCAGGCGTCCTGCCTATCGGGACAAAGTTAAACAGAGGAGCACTACTGGTTAAATGGTGGCTACATTGTCGTTTCTGTATAGTGAAGCACAAACATCACTATGTGATGTGTATAGCACAGTGGTGTAATGAACTGCATCCTCTATACATAGCTTTGAATACTCGTGCTTTAGTCCATGTGCATAAAATTACGTTATAAACCCTTGGATTAATTAATACCATTTTAGTGGATTTGTAAACATGTAAAGGAGGATCTATTTACACTAAAACACAATTTATTTAGAAGAAATGAGTAAATTTACATGCCAAATCTTTGTTGTAGGTTTAAAATGCAAACTATTTCACAGATTTATTTATTCGTGCCATTGCTATTCTGTTCATTTTCATTTACGCGTGTTAGGTTTACATATTTCACCCTTTTGCGCACAGTGAAAACGCGATAAGAATATCACCATTTCACTATTTAGCAGTCACCGAATCAAAGAATCAATAACAATGGGATTGTACCCTTACAAAATGGGATTCGCTCATGAGGAAATAATCCCAGAATGGTTGAATTTCCCTTCTTGCTGATTTAGCAGTATGTGGGGAGGCTGTGAGCACTCTTGAGTGAGTCACACAGCCAAAATAGTTAAAGACCCTTAATCTCAGTTCAGTTTCATGATTAGGTACCCAGCGCGTGCGGTTACTTTACACCCTCAAAATATTCACGAATGTTTTTCTGTCAAGTACAGAGGAAAAGGAGAGATCACAGCAGTCAATATTACAGCATGCGGAAACGTACACCTAATATATTTCTGTAACCATATCGGAGCAACGTTGCACAGATTCCCAGGCACACTCCAGAAATTCTTTGCATATTCCCACAAAGTCAGATTTTTGCACCAAACGTTGGACTAATGCCATTGCAGCAAATGTCAGACTTGCTCAAGGATACTTCTCCCTATGTGGCACCCTGAGCTTTTGCCAGCAATGGCTCCCCTCTGGCAGGTGGGAGGGGCAGACAACAAGAGGAGGGTGCTCACACTAACGAATTGCTAATGACAACATGCAGACAGTCCTTCATGAAGCGCTGAGCCTAGCAGATTTGGCCACTGCCCTGTTCAGCCCGAGAAACCCTGCAGCTGTCCTTTCACTAGGTCATGGCAAAAACACTCAGGAATAAAAGGTAAAACAAACAAATAATGCGGCTAAAAGCAGAAGCCTGTTTACATTTTGGCTTCAAATAGTTTGCTCTGTTTACACCACTGTGCTGAAAATAAGCATGTGAACAATACATCACTGGGTTGCAATATTATGCATCTGACAGAGAATGCTAGAAGGACTTCAACGCAGGTCTCAGCCTTTGCTCTCCATTACTATTTAAATAAAGGTATGAAACATGAATATCCAAGCTAACTTACCCAGTACCTTCCCTCTAAATGTAGAATTGCTTCTTCAGACTGGCCATCCCTATCCCTGCTCATACAATATTGCTTCTCTTTGACATCTGGCTTTTAACCGCAGCAATTTGGGATCAGGTTACCAAGCATAATTTATCATTTGGAAATTTCCTCCTATGCTTTACCTGTTTGGAAATTCACAAACATCCCCAGACTATGCCTCGATCACCGAGCTCATGCCTTTTACCTACTTCCTGCATGCGGTCTGTTGGAAGGGTGTTAACATGCTAGAAGCATGTCTGGTGGTGCTCAGTACCACATTCAACTTTTCTTCTTTCTCCTTCTAATCCCTTATTCTAGAAACCTATAAAAGGACGGGGCTAGGTTTTATACCCAAGTTTCACACCTTTGTGCAGCTATGTGTGGAAACAAACAGGATGTGTAGCATTATTAAGAGGGTTTGTGAATGCCCACAATGGTACGCTACTGTGGTTGTTCAATACTTTCTCAATGGCCACAATCTTTATATCCCGGCCCTCTTCGGAACACTCAAATTCCCAACCTGCTTTTACATTTAAGAGTGAGGAAAACCTTCAATCCTTGCAGATTGTTCCCATTAGTAACATCTCTGTCCATAGATGTCTGTACATCCGTATTCTGTGAATGAGAATCAGCCAATCACAGCGGCAGGTGGCCAGAGTTCTGCATCAGTATCTCCATCTCCATTCTAGTTGGTCAGTCGCATAATATTTGATATTCCTTTCATTCATTTCTACTATAGGATGCCATGCACATTCTATGAATGAAGTAGTTATGATTTGCACTTTCAACTCATCATGTTGGAGATGGTTCTCCTACAGCTGCAGGTAGACCACAGAGTAGAACTGGCAAAATCTCTAATCGGCCAACCCAACTACAGTAAATTGCAGCAGTCCACTCGGCCTGTAAAAAAGGCAGAGATAAGCGTCATGAATGCACATTTAAATTAATAAACTGTCTTGCTCAGGAGCAAAGGGCCTCCCATGATGCCGTTAAATAAAGATCCCGTACTACAATGCCAACAGACCTCCATTACTAGGACAATTTCACTCAATTCATCAACACTCACGAGTGGGGCAGACATGGGGTTTGACGCTGTACTAGTCTAAAGACCGATCACCCACTCAGAAAGATGCTGAAAATGTATGTCTGTGAGCCTACGATGAATCATTACAGCTAAAGAGAGGGCAGATCGAAACCATCCAACATTAATCCTAACTTGGGACATAATCCTCACAATCTCTTACTTGGTATCTGCATACCAAGACAACAAAAAACAAGTGTAGCCCAAGCTAATGGCCCCATATTGTTGCCTCGCCGAACAATGAGTGCTTTCTCATTCCCAGATGCATAGGTTTATAATGCAAAAATCCGTAGCTAAAGCACTACAAGGACGTACACTATTGGCATTTATCTCAAGATTGGCCAAAACATATTTTTAGTATTTACATAGCAGTCCCCATCAGCAATAAAATGAAATTGTACAGCAGATATTGGAGATGTGTTCCATAAAAGATATTTTTGGGGTCAGACAAGTAATGTTCTGACTTAAATTGTGGCTATTTGAAGAAAATTACTTTATGGTTGATCAAAAAACTGTCATACTCTAGACCAGAGGTTTTCAATCTGTGGGGTGCAATACACCCCCTCCCCAGGGGCCGGATATGCGCTAGGAGTCTATCTAAATATGTAGGGCAATTTGTATTTGTAAAGAATGCTTGGGAGCAGGTACTGGCTTCCATTGATGGAATCACTGGAACCTTTGTGGTGAGCTGTGAAGTGCGTACTTCTAATTGTAATTTTATTTACATATCGCTCACTATACCGGGGTACGGCGGGCAGGCTGGAAAATAAATTGTGGTGAAATATGTTGGAAGAATAGGAGTGTTTTATACCCAGGGAAGTGCCCAAACACCTGCTAATATGTATTACAGATTGCTGCTGTAAACTGTCACTTACCTGGCAGGCACAGTGCACATTTCTGTTCTGACTTTCCTGTAGCTGACTTTTTTATCAGCAGATCAGTAGCCCTCATGTATTTTATGGGAATTGACAATAAGTTAAAATGTTGGTATATTTCAGTTTCATATTCAAATAAATTTTCACAGAAAGTATCAATGTACTGAAAGACAGTACTAGAAAATCAGTTTCTGAATGGACAACTGAGATCCGAAGTGCGTGCTTTTAATAGTAATTGTATTTACATAGCACTTGAGGAGGTGTTAAAGGGACAGTTATGTACAAATATTGCATTGCTTATGGTCTGGGTATTACTAAATCTATATATTGGAAGCACCATTTTCTTGTAAAACGGTTTGCACATTTAGTAGCAGCTTATCTTATACTGTGTGTAATGCAAGTATAATAATGACTTACATACTGTAATATATTGCATTGCCCACTGAATAGCACTTTTTAAATTTATTTTTTATTTACGCCAACCCTAAATTTATATATAGCTACCTGACGGTGAAGGACCTAAAAAAACGTACGGAATATTTTGATTTTAGCTGCACTTTTGCCCCAGTCAAGCGTTCACTCTCTCAGAGCTCTCCAGCAGCCCCCTAACATGACTGAAGTCACAAACAGCAGCAAACGAATATAACCAGAGTCCGTTTTTGCTAAAATAGAAGCGTCTGTTTTCATAATGTTAAAAAGTGTTTTTTTTTTTTTTCAAACAGTGTGAACGAAGATTAAGGGACTGCTTCCTCCCCTGGAATTAAGGAAAGCCTCCTTCTTAGACCTTACAGGTCATCATTAATTATGTAATGTAATGTAATGGTACTTGTATAGTGCACGAATCACCATGAGGCATCTCGGCGCTTGTACGAATACCGCTGAGGAACCCTTCCTGGCCTTTCCCTGTGAAGTGCCCACTCCTGGGCACCCCCAAGGTGAAGCCAGGCATCCTAGCGTTGTTGGGGCCGTTGTGGAGATTAAGCAAGCTATTGCCCAGAGTTGCAGAGTGGGACCCATGATTAGAATAGGCACTGAGGCGAGAATTATCAGGTCCGTGGAAATTGAGCCCAAGAGCCGCCGAGGCGGGAATTGAACCCTCTGCATCAGGGTCTGCCTCTCTAACCATTGAGCCACACTTCTCCATTATGGTAAATGGTATGTTTTGAATATGATGAATGAAGTTCAGCAACCTCCAGTTCCATGCAGCTGTAAAAGCCAGGCCACCAGCATCCCATAAAATACAGTATGGCTGTCCTCGGATGCCATGCACTAAAATTGCAGCCATGCATTACAGCCATTGTACCCAGGGTCACTGGGATTATGTGATGGTGTAACCGCAGAGATTTTCACATAATTATAGATTTGCCACATAGTCAATCATCTGCCACATAAGATACTTATTTTAACAAATAAAATGTTTATAGCTCAACCAGTTCACTAGTTTCTAAAAAGCAGGGACATGTTGCTGCGCAGTATAGAGCCCTTTGCAAAGATGGAATGGTCACCGTTTTGTTGCTTATTGCTAACTTTGGGTGTTAAACTGGTATTTATGAGGTGCAACCACAGATTGACAGATTGGAAAAAACAAGCACACCCATCAAATTAGTTCAGAAAGGTGTTATCATCCAAATAAGTTTTGCCAAAATGTTTTATTTGTGAAAAATATCATTGTGAATTTTTGGGTAATACTTTTTGGAGACTTTTTGTTTGAACTAATACCAAACCAAAGTCACTCACAAACTTTTGGTTTGCTAAACGCTGTTTAATAATGTTTCCACACCATAAAAATGATTTGCCGTGCAAATTGGGGTCTTTTATGGTTGTCGAGGATGAGGAGTACCTGGTTCTAGAAATTTTTGTCAGGTGGGGTACTTACGTCTAAAAAAGTTTGACAGTGGGGTCTCGGCATCAAAAAGTTTGAAGACCTCTGCTCTAAACACTGTGTTGAGAGCACCGTAAGCCAAGTTCCAATGGGCTAATCCCCCCACAACTATTCCTAGGGATGCAAAAGTAAAATTTTGTGAGCTCTACTATGCACGTAGGAAGCATGAAGATAAGGCTAATTTTTTTAGCTGTGCCGTCTTTCTTACATTAGTAAGAACATTAAAGTACGGAATGGTATCTAAGTACAATATTTGTAAAACAAATGCATGTTTTAACAAGCTGCAATTACTGACTAATCAGGTAAGGTGGCAGAGTGTAGTTGCCTTGACAAAATCAAATATTTGAAAAGTTAATTATTCCAATTCTCGTTCAACCTGAAATCAGAACCTGCAAACCAGCTTTACTTCATTGTGAAGGATTCACACTACCGCTGTTTAGATCTCAGTTGAACTTGGCTCTTTCTGTTAGTAGGGGTAAATCACAACATTTCAATTCACGCAATTAGTATTACAACTAGGTGGTCAGCAGATGGCGCTTGTTATCGTACCCATTCATGCATGTCAGGCCATTATTATACTTACTCTGATGCATGTGATAATGACCTATGTTTCATGTTTTATGTGAAAATAGTATCTTTTGCACTGAATTTTTGTGCCTCTTAGAATTATATTCTGAATAGTCAAAATTAAACTGAATTTAGAAAAGGAGAAAAAGAAAGAGAGAAAGCGTCCCAGAGAGAGTGACACTTTGAAACAAAGACTTTATGAAGCCGTCACAAAGGGAACTGCTCTAGTCTGGATCGCGTCCTACCTCCGAAACAGAACTAATGTCATTCATAACCCACCTTTCTCATCCAAATCGTACTCCATAAAAGCAGGGGTCCCTCAAGGTTCTATCATCTCGCCCATGCTTTTCAACATCTACATGAAGTCATTACCAGTACTGATCAATAAATTTCACCTCACGTGCTATAACTATGCAGATGACAAGCAAATACTCCTTCAACTGGAATGCCCCAAAGACATTGAAAAATCACCAAATCACCAGTGGATGACTTGGAGCCATCTCAAATTGAATGCTTCAAAAACTGAAATACTCACGTGTGGCGATTGGAAACATTATAACCCGCTTGCCGCAGGGCTTTGATGAACTGAGATCACTGCCTAAAGTATTGAAGGAAGTAAGAAACCTCGGAATGACCATGGACTCCAAGCTGTCGATGAATGCCCAAGTGGATAAACTAGCAAGATCAAGCTTTGCTACTATAAAAACACTGCAACAAATTTTCTCTCATTTGGGATTTTCACACAAGGTCCAAGCTACCATCTCCCTTGTTCTGTCCAAACTCGATTACGCCAATAGCCTCTACCACGGATCACCTTTAACGATCATGAAAAGACTACAACGGATTCAGAACTCGGCTGCCAGACTACTCTTGCATATCAAACCGCAAGACCACATCTCCCTTGCCTTGAAAACCCTGCATTGGTTATCGGTTGCCAGAAGATACACATTCAAGCAGCTTTGTATCACCCACAAAGCAATAAATGGAATAGGACCACTCTTCAACAGGAATAAAATCACCAAACACATTCAACAAAGGAACCTCCGCTCTAATGGAGCATCTCGCATCAAAATCCCCCCATACAAGAAAAAAAACATGGGTGGCACATCCTTCTCTGTTCAAGCAGCCAAACTATGAAACTCTTTACCCCACAACATAAGGTCCACCGACAACCACCGTATCTTCAGAAAACTACTCAAGATTTGGCTCTTCCACACATACGCATCATACGCAAACAGAAATTTACAGCATATCCCTCTGTATATAAGCATTTGTTTTCACTATAGATATGTACCTATCTTTGGGTATTACTTTGTATAAACATGTAAAATAATGTTATGTTGTTAAGAGAAAAAATATTAATAAATAAATAAAAATCCACTTTGGTATACACCATGGGTACTCACAAACTTTCTCTTGGAGGCCAAATTTACAGTAAGGTCTGTGACCGAGGGCCACACCAGTGGGGGCGGGGTGAGTGGGGGAGGGGCGGGGCTAGAGCAACAAAAAAACTAATCATGAGGTTCATCACTGGTCCCTGCAGCGGACGCCTTCGTCCACTGAGCCACCAGACCCGGCATACACACATCTCTCTCTCTCTCGCTCTCGTTCTCGCTCTCTCCCTCTCTCTCTCCCTCCCTCTCCCTCCCTCTGTCTCCCTCCCTCTGTCTCCCTCCCTCTGTCTCCCTTTCCCTCCCTCACTCTGTCTCCCTCACTCTGTCTCCCTTTCCCTCCCTTTACTTCCCTCGCTAACTCTCCTTCCCTCTCCCTCCCTCACTCTCCCACCCTCTCCCTCTGTCTCCCTCTCCCTCCCTCACTCTCCCTCCCTCTCTCTCTCCCTACCTCCCTCTCCCTCCCTCCCTCTCCCTCTGTCTCCCTTTCCCCCCTCACTCTGCCTCCCTTTCCCTCCCTCCCTCTCCCTCCCTCACTCTCCCTCCCTCCCCTCTCCCTCTCCCTCTCCCTCCCCTCTCCCTCCCCCTCCCCCTCCCTCCCTTTCCCTCCCTCACTCTACCTCCCTTTCCCTCCCTCTGTCTCCCTCTCCCTCCCTTTCGCTCCCTCACTCTCCGACTGTCTCCCTTTCCCTCCCTCCCTCTCCCTCTCCCTCCCTTTCCCTCTGTCTCTGTCTCCCTCTCCCTCCCTTTCCCTCCCTCCCTCTCCCTCAGTCTC
This sequence comes from Lissotriton vulgaris, assembly GCF_964263255.1. Lineage (NCBI taxonomy): Eukaryota > Metazoa > Chordata > Amphibia > Caudata > Salamandridae > Lissotriton > Lissotriton vulgaris. The sequence continues at coordinate 1,615,692,899 of NC_141694.1, forward strand.
CCTCTCCCTCCCTTTCCCTCCCTCACTCTCCCTCCCCCTCTGTCTCCTTTTCCCTCCCTCACTCTCCCTCTGTCTCCCTGTCCCTCCTTTTCCCTCACTCACTTTCCCTCCCTTTCTCTCCCGCCCTCTCCCTCTCTCTCCCTCCCTTTCCCTCCCTCCCTCTGTCTCCCTCCCTCCCTCTCCATCATCTCACCCTGCCTGTGTGTGCCCGGGCTGAGACAGCTTCCAGGCACACACACACAGCCGCACCCGAGCACTTCACAGGTCTTTAAAAGACCATTTGCATTTTAATGAGGCTGTGTTGTATTTCACCTTTTAGCGCCGCAGCTCTACTCTGACTATGGCTGGCACCCACAGAGCAGCAGACTCTCCGATTCACACTGGTAGATGTCTGCAAGGTCCGCGGGCCGCCAAGGAAGGCTTGCCGGGCCACTGGCGGCCCGTGGGCCGTACTATGAGTACCCGTGGTCTACATGTATATACTTCCATTGTGCATCTATGTACCTTCCATGTACTTGGATCTGTGTGTCTGTTACTTTTCTCCTGAAAAAGCATATCCCATGCACTACCCTATTTCTCATCCTGTGCCTCGATCAATATCTTTAATCTACATATACTTACCTCCTTTATGTATCTATATACTTTAAATGTACTTATGGATCTATATATTTATCACTTTCTTCTAATTTCGCATTTCCAATTAACTCCATATTTCTCATCCTATACTTAGCTCAATATATCTTCTAGCCTACCTTCTGACTCATCTCAAACTTGATTTGATTTGATTTTGGATTTGTAAAGCACGTAGCTATCCAAGGGCGTCCCAGCGCTGTCGTGTCAGCTTGAAATGCTCCTGGGGGGGAATTATTGGGGGAAGAGCCAGGTCTTCAGTAGCCTGCGGAATGGCAGCAGGTTGGTTTCTTACAGATGCTGAGGGGGAGGCTATTCCAGAGCTTTGGGGAGTTGTATGTGAAGCGGCGCCCACCCGTACGTGCTCTTTTTATTCTGGGGATGCTGGCAAGGAAAAGGGAATCTGACCTAAGCTGCCTGGTGGATTTGTGGGGTTTGATGAGTGGTTTTAGTATGGAGGGGCCTTTACCCTGGAGGATTTTGTGAGAGATGCACAGGGTTTTAAAGGCGATGCGCTCCTGAATGGGGAGCCAGTGGAGAGCTTTGAGGGAGGTTTTAGCAGAGCATCTGGATTTCGTCCCCGTGAGGAGCCTTGCTGCAGCATTCTGAACGTGCTGGAGTTTTTTGATGACAGCTACTGGGGCGCCCAGGTACAGGGCGTTCCCGTAATCCAATCTAGAGATGATGAGGCCCTGGATAAGAATTTTTCTAGAATGGGGGGGATAAGAGGGAGGATCTTCCGGGCAGTTCGCATGAGACCAAAGCATGTGCCGGCTATCTTTCTCGCTTGGGCTCTGAAGATAAGGTCCTGGTCAAGCAAGATGCCTAGGCTCTTGATTTCATTTTTTGGTATAGGGGGGGAGCCCATGCTGGGTGGCCAGGCGAGAGACTTGGGGAGTTTGTGCGGGTTACCTGGGAGCATAATCTCCGACTTCTCGCCATTGAGTTTGAGGCGGGAGTCGTCCATCCATTTAGATATGCTCTGCAGGCAGGAGACCAGATTCTCCATGGACTGGTCGGACTGATTGATGGAGACGACTAGTTGGGTGTCGTCGGCGTACATGACCACCTTTATGCTGAATGGTGAGACTATGTCATCTAAAGGGGCCATGTAAACGTTAAAAAGCGTGGGGCTCAGGGACGATCCCTGGGGAACCCCACACTGAAGGGGAAGGGCTTTGGAATGACCGTGACTATCGGCCACATGGAAGGTCCTAAGCTCTAAGAACGATTTCAACCAGGCCAGGGCGGTCTCAGTGACTCCAGTTTTGTGAAGACGGTGGAGGAGGATGGTATGGTCCACCGTGTCAAAGGCGGCGCTCAGGTCCAGGAGGATCACTGCCACTGATCCCCCTGCGTCCAAGATGGATCTAGTCTCCTCTGTCACGGCCAGGAGGGCGGTGTCGGTTCCCTGTCCTGGTCTGAACCCTGTCTGGGAGTGGCAAAGGAGGTTGTGGGTCTCTAAAAAGGTGGATAGCTGTTCATTCACGATTTTTTCCGCCGCTTTGCTGATGCCTGGGAGGAGGGAAATAGGTCTAAAGTTGGAGGGGTCCGTGGGTTCGAGGTGGGGTTTCTTGAGGAGGGCGCATACTATCGCACTTTTCCAGTTGGTGGGAACTATCCCTTGGGAGAGGGAGGCATTAATCAGCCTGGTTAGGAGGGGGGATATTGTAGGGGCGACTAATTTCAGTTTGCTCATGGGCGCTGGATCGGCCGGGGCGCCGCTCTTAACTTGGTTGAGGGTGGCCACCATCGTCTCAGTGGATATGAGGGAGAAGGCGTCCAGGAAGGGGGCGTCCCGGTCGGTGGGCCGAGCTGGTGGGTCTGGCGGGGGGTGGAGATGGGGGAAGGTCTTTTGGATTTTGAGGATTTTAGAGGAAAAAAACTCAGCGAGTTGGGTGCATCTAGCGCCGGTAGGGTCGGCGACGGGCTGAGGTTCGGGGACTTTCATAAGTGACCGTACAATGCGGTAGGTCTCCTTGGAAGAGTTAGCTGCAGCTAGAATTTTTCCTTCAAAATAGGCAGCTTGCGTATCTTTTATACAGGTTTTATACTGTTTCATGGATGATTTATATTTTTCTCTGTTGTTTGAGGCCCAGTCTTTCCTCCAGAGGCGTTCTAGTTTTTTGCATTTTTTCTGCAATTCGCGCAATTCTGGGGTGAACCAAGGTTATTTGAATGATCCCCTCTTACTGGGGAGGTGTTTATAGGAGAGGACCGAGTCTAGGGATGTTTCTATCCAAGTTCGGATTTGGATGTCCGCTAGCGATGGGTCCGGATCCAGAGTGGGAGTGGAGGCTGTCAGCTGGCTGATCCATGCACCCGTGTCAAGTTTGTGCCACGGGCGGGAAGGTGCCTGGGGTGGAGGGCTGTGAGTGGCTTCGGTGGTGATCGGGTGATTTAGAAGAATCAGGTGGTGATCTGACCAGGGGATCACTACTCCTTCCAATGCACTAGCCTATCTCTCATCCTACACATCTATTAATACATCCTCTACACCCACTCTCTCATTTATCCCAAACTCCATACCACTACTATGATCGCCAAAATAACCCTTTCTAGACTCTCTCCTACTCTACCGCTCCTCGCATCATCTGACACCTCTTTTTACTATACCGATACCCTATAACAAACCTTTCTAAACTCTTCCCTCTGACTCCTCCCAGTCCAAAAGCCTCCTCCTACTGCAAAGACCTAAAAAAAAATCTTCACTCTTTTATCCCGCCACTATCCTTTTCAATCAAAATTAACAGACTAACATGTTCACTTCTCAAATTCCATATTCAACTATACTAATATACTACCCAAATAACTGAATAACATATCCAGTACTCAAATTACTTCATATTTATACTATACTAATTTTCAACACTAATCCTTTATGGGTTCGGGAGTGGCGTGCTACTCGCCTGAAAAGCGCTTCAACACCCATCAGGGGTAACAAGTGCTATATGAATGCAAATCTTTCTTCCCCTTTTATCCCTCTGCTATCCTTCTCACTCCAAGTAACTGACTAATATCCACATCTGAATTTACGTCATATTTCACCATATTAATTCACCACTAATCCTTTATAGGCATCCTGCATAGCGTGCGCCAACAAGAGCTATATAAATACAAACCTTTGTCCTCCTCTATCCTTCTGCTATTATTCCAAATCCAAATAACTGACTAACCTATTCACCACTTAAAATGTACTTGCATGTTTCACTATACTAATTCAACACTAATCCTCTATGGGTCCCGGAGTAGCGTGCTACTCGCCGAAAAAGTGCTTTGACGCCTCGTCAGGGGTAGTAATCGCTATATAAATGCAATTACAATACAATACAATACAATACAATCTTTGTTCTTCACCAAATATTTCAGAATGATCCCATCATGTCCTCAAACAGTGGTGCCAAAGTTAGAGGAATCAAAACGTGCGTTTACAAGGGAGATCTGTCTATTCATTTAACAAGGTTTGCTAAAACCATTGGCGTTTCCCCCACATATCACTGAAGCACTCCCCCAGGTAGTTCACTTACCAACTAAAACAAACTGTCAGAAGGGTGGGGCAAAAATCCTCCATCTCATGCCCACTGGTGTAACTTTAACTTACAAAGAAAAGACTTAGGACCCCAAAAATGCATGCCTTTAAACACAAAACAACCTTTCCAGTTTAATTCATAAGTCTAGTGTGCTGAATGGAGACAAATAATATCATACAAACGACGAAAACCATTACAGCAGCTTTAATTTAAAAGAGCTGATTGAGCCCTGCTGATATTTTCCAAGTGAATTGGCCTTTGAAGAAAGGAGGTTGGAGCCTTTTTGATACAACTGCTAGGGGTACCTCGCGGATCACACAAAAATACTAATTAAGTTAAATACGAAAATAAAGAGCAATTATGATAAAGTGATTGAACTTTGCTCTCACAATAATATGAAAATGCTTACTGCAAATAAGATTTAAGACTGACTCACTTATTCCCCAGCAGCTCCCAAACAATCTGTGCTGATGGAGAAATAGTGCGTGTTTAATGGTAGCTAACAGTTTGTATTGAAAACGTCATGGCAAGTTCAGTGATTCATAGATGCTTAATAATTACATTTGTATTACTGAGAGAATATTATATCCTGCTGAATCGAACATCTCTCATCAGAGGTCACTGGTTCAAGCAAGTTGTCTTACACACAAGCATTTATCTGGTGGTGCCCCTGCTTGTCTCTTCTGGTCTGCATTTCAAGAAGAATTTAGAAACCTGGGACGGTATTGTACAAAGTGCCCTGGGGGGGGCAATGGGCGTTTGTGGCCACTTTGCGCTCCATAGGGGCACTTTGGTATTACAGAAGGGGCCACAGGCGCTAGCGCTTACAGATATAGTGCTGCGCTATTATCAGAGGGTGTTCCCTCGTTTGCATGGGAGCATGGTCCCATGCAAATTAGGGAATCTCTATGGCTCTGCACCCGAGCCTAATTATAGATGCAGGCACAGAGGCAAAAAAGCTGTCAGTGTGCCACTTAAAGATGGGGTCCTGTCAGTGCGCCCTCTGATGGTAGCCCCCTGGAGGAGTTCAATGGGGTTCTATGGACCCCCTAGACTTTCCTTTGCAGCGGGTTCAGTCACTCGCTGTACCCGCCCGCAAGGGGATCTCTCACCTCTCTTAAAAGTGCAGGCAGGTTGCCTCCTGCACAGTGAAACACAGAGCGGCTGCATCAAAGCTGGTACGTATTTCACTTGAATGCACTGCCCCAGGGCAGCACAACTGCCATGGGGCACCTTTTGAAAGGTTTATTCAGTGCTAACAAGGAAAATGCACAGCAATCTATAATACAGCCCCTGATTGCTGGAACTACATATTCAGATATTCACTTTCTCTCTCAGACTATGATAGCGCCAAGAGGTCCTCTTTAGGAGGAGATAGATAGATAGATAGATAGATAGATAGATAGATAGATAGATAGATAGATAGATAGATAGATAGATAGATAGATAGATAGATAGATAGATAGATAGATAGATAAAGTCTTACTTGAGCCCTCTGATGCTTAAAGCAATCAGAGTCCAATATCCCTCAACTTGAAACAATCTCCCTTATTTGATCAGGCTTCATCAAGAACAATTGATCTCCCATCACCTTCTCAAATGCTCCACAATTCATTTAGCAACTATGCTTTTAGTACGTTTTCAAGTTTAAAGGCGAATTAAAAATGCAAAGGTACCTGTACATTGTTGGTTTAGATTAATGAGCAGTATACATATTCAGGAGAATGATAATGTCTACAATCCAGATGCTAAAATATGGCGCCGGGACTAAAACGGTTCTACTGTGCATCTGAGCCCTACTGCATTTTATACCTACTAATAGAATTCAATATAGCAAGAATGTTTTATTAATTAAAGAGGACAAGGGCAATTCACTATAAGACATTTAAAATGAAAACTAACATATATCCTTATTACCTGTTGAATTGTGCATGTGCACATTGTGCCAAACACTCCTGAACTGGTTAATTATACAAAATGAGTTTCTGAAATGTACATATACCACAAGCAAAAAGGAACTGGCATAATAGGCGATCAGGGTGCCCTCAAAACTATTACATATGAAAAACCCACATTGAAGAGCTGCCTACTCATTTACAACAGTTTCCATCTGCGTCATCTAAGACAAAATCTCCCTTTCAGTCAATTTTTAAGACTGAGGAGGAACTGTTTGGATATAAAAGATTATAAAGTACAAGCAGACCATTTGACAAACAAACCGGAGGCAAGAAACTAACCACCAATGATAGTGGCCAGAGCACTGAAGCGGGCACGTAATAATAAAAGAGAGGTCCTATTGGACAGGGCCCCACTGAAAGAAAAACAGGAGACGTCCATATATATCACAACATTTAACTTAGCCTCAGATAAACTGGGCAAAATATTTTATAAGCATTGGCGGATCCTAAACAGTGGTACCCTTAATCGTCCCAAACCAATGTTTTCCCATTGACAGGGACAAAGTCTGAGAGACTTACTTGTGCTTATATTCCCCGGAAGATTGACAACGGACACGCAACACACACAGGGCACAATATCACGAGTTGTTGGACAATACCCATGTGGTGGGTGCAGTGTATATCACCTGACTAAGGCTCCAAAATCAAGAACCTTCAACAATAATACCACGTGGAAACTTAGGAGACGGACAAATTGTAACACACAGAGAGTAGTGCATCTGTTCCCTTTTTTGGGGGGAACCTACACTATGTATGTATGACCACCTGGAAGGTTAGAACAATAATAAGCAAACACTGCAGTAACCTTGGGTGTGGACGCATGACAACCACTATATCAATATACTATATTGAGAAAATGCACACTGTGCAGGGCTACCGATGGGTAATCTTGGAACACCTGGAAGACACAATTAATAATGAATCCAGGCTGTTTGAGAAGGAACAACGTTGGGTGTTGAAAATTAAGACACACAGGGAGGACCTCAATGACTATAATCCTTGGGGATAATTTATGAAGTAACCCCTCTGATTGACAAAGCACTTTGGTCACCTGCAATAGCTATGAATGGCAATTTCCACCTAGCACACCATAGGGTTGCCTTCACCATGAGTACATTAGGGTATAAATAACAGTACATTTTAGTATTTTTTAACAGTACTTCGCTTATGTGAAGATTAGTGATCATTAGTCAGTAAAAGTTGGGGACTGGCTTTTCTATATGTGTCTCTCACCATTTCCATTGGTTATACTCACGCTATCATGCATCTTCGTAAGAGTGAACTCCTGTTGTTTGGCTGGTTCTACAGGCAGGGGCGAGTTTCTAATCCACTGCAGGGCTATTTCCTAGTATCTGTACACTGAAGGTATTTTTTTACCCAACCATACTGTATAACGAGCGGAACCAGGAAATGGTTCCATGTGTGGCCGCCAGCTTGGTTAGGTTTAGCAGTAGAGTGATTCTCCCTGAACGACCCGATGCAGTGAGGACACTTCATTCTTGCGCCCTCTTCTTTGGTCTGGGGCACAGACCAAGTACAGATAGCTTAACCTTGAATAAGGCAGTTGTGCTGCTGGCGCTGTGATTGAAGTGCTATTTTTCTAATTCTCATTGTGTGGTACCTTATTGCCTCTTCTTTTTTTTCTATTCCCTTGCTTTGTGTTGCTTCTTCCCTCCCACACCGACAGCCCCATTGTCCATTTTAGTTCTTCCCTTCCTCCCCCACCATCCTGTTGTTCACATTGCTTCTTCCCTCCCACCCTGTTGTGTATTTTGTCACTTCCCTTCCACACCCCACCCTCCAGTTGTCCGTGTTACCTCTTCTTTTCCACCCCGGACTCCCGTTGCTTGTGTTGTTCCCACCCCACCCATCCGCCATAAAAAAGCAATATGACCTGGCCAGCACTTGCCACATCCTCGCACTTTAAAAAAAATTACTTTATAGCACTTTTTAAACAATTCGGAGCCACAGAGCTCTACAACATAGCTAAAAAGATTTGCAAAGACAAAAGCACTCACATAGGCAAGACGAACTGGCTTTGCCAATGTTTGTTGGAGTTTTTTCGTCTGAAGTATCAGGTGGCTACAATAGACTGGGAGTAGAACAAATGCAAGCCTTCGTTTCTCACTGACTATTTGCTATGCTCATTCTCATTCCTCTCATGTTTATTTTCCCTTACACCTTAAGTGCCAAACCTCCCACTAATCCTCCTACTAGGAGCTAGTTTTAGTAGCTGTCCCTTCACAACATGCATTCACACTTCTACAAAGGGACACTGCATGTTAATCTCTGAGCGAATATATACTGTAATGTGTTTTTCATGGGAGACTTCCAATTGGCCAGTGATTGTTTATGTAGAAAGAGAGATTGCACCTCTACTCCCCAAGGTCATGCACCTCTATCTCTTACCTAGGAAGAACTCCTCTTGGCACCCAAGCCCTAAATCCTAGCATTAATACTGACCAATCTCATCTCTACAGTGTTTCTTTCTTGGGAGAATCTGGCGTCAGGAGTGATTGTCAATCCGAGTCCATTTGTTTAAATTCCCCGTACAATGTCTTGTACTTCCCGCCTCCTTCAACCACTAACAGTTGTTAGACTTCCCCTCCATCAGCTGCAGTGCAGCATACTCATACACCTGCACACTAATGTATTATGTGCATATAGCACACTGGGAATGCTTGCAGTCCCTTCTGGAGGGGACCTTTTCTGGCAATTTTAAACGGACTGTTCCCATGAGGAGCAGGGTTGCTACTGAAGGGAGGCCTTTGTTTACAGTTGTGTTGGACTTGGGCCTCTCTGCAGGCTCACCCTCAAACTTTTTGTCTTGACCCCTTCCTCTTTTTTTAACTAATTTTTGTAAAGTGGTACACATGTACCCAGGGCCTGTAAATTAAATGCTCATTGCAGGCCTGCAGCACTTATTGTGCCACCCACTTAAGTAGCCTTTTAAAGCATGTCTCAAGCCTGCCACTGCATCCTGTAGCACTGTTTCAAACTACCAATTCGAACTAGAAATAAACCTTTTGCCAGGCCTAAACCTTCCTTTTGGATACACATAACTCACCTTTAAGGTTGGCCCAGGACAGCCCATAGGGCAGGGTGAGTTGTATTTGAAAAGTTGCACATGTACCTTTATGTTTTACATGCCCTGTTAGTGAAAAACTCCTAAATTCGTTTTTCACTAGTGTGAGGCCTACCCCTCCCATAGGATAACATTGGGTTACCTTATTACATTTAATAAGTGTTAACTTTTGATTGGGAGCAGGAAGAAAGGTCCTGTTTGAACTCAAATGATTTGGAATTTGAAATCCTCTTCGATGGTAAAGTTGGAAATTACAATTTTGCAAATGCAACTTTTAGAAAGTTGGCATTTTTCGGCCATAATCTTTCTGCTTACTACTAGGAGGCAGCTATAGGCCTTCCAGACAGTGAACAATAGGACCTGGGTGTAACTGGGATAGGGCCATCCTGTCAACATGGGAGGGACAGAGCTGTTCCCTGCCCCACTTACATTTGAAAGGAGATGCCTAAGCACACTTAGTCACCCCAGACATGGTGGGACTTGGGCAGGGAGGAAGGAAATTCCAGAACCATCTGTGAGGGGGAAACTCCAGTATTTTCTTCCACTTCAAAGCTGGCACCAGGTATAAATAGTGGACCCTCAGACCAACTCTTCAGTACACACCTGGACTTGCGAAAGACTACAGAAAGACTGCCCTGTTTCTTGAAGCACTCCTTGTCTGTAAGGACTGCACCGTTGCTTGAGACCTGCCTTGTTTCTAAGAGTACTTCCCTGCTGCTTGAGTCCTGCCTTGCACCATCTCCTTGAACCCAGGACTACCAGAGTGATTCCTGATATGAGCTACAGGGACACAACAAACACCAGAATCCTCCCTGCAACTGCCAAGCTGACCTACTGCAACTGGTCCTGCCTAGACCTGCAACTGGGCATGACTGAGCCGTGTTGGAGTGAGTTCCTATTCCCCAAGATGTGCCTCTCCACGCCCTGGACCCTTAACTGGCATCAGTTGAGCTACTCCTGTGAAAAACGAAGTTTGAACTCTGCGTTCCGGACTTTGAGAAGGTAACATTTTCAGCATACCCACTTGGTCCCTGTATTAGCCTGTACTCCATTGCGGTTAGCCTGAACTTGTGACGTTGTCCTGGTCAAGTTTGGTCAGATACCCACAGTTAGCACTTTCTGCTTCTTGTTGCTATTTTAACTTAACGCTTTAAACTGCATATCTCCAGTTCTACTGACTGGATTTTTCATAATTATCTCATTTTATTTATTAAAATGTTGACTATTTTTCTAAATTGGTTTGGGACTTTTATTGTTTTATGTTGGTGTAATGCATAAATACTTTACACATTGCTTCTGAGATATACGCCTGACTGCTTTTGTGCCAAGCTGCCAGAGGATTAAGCACAAGCTAATTTAGTGACTTTTGGGGTTCATCCTGACAGGGATTGTAGTTGTTGCTTCAGAATAGTCTTCAACCCCCATCAATTAAAAACCCAGTTTGTCACAACTGGCATAGTAGGCGAAGAACAATGGACTGGGATGCGGCACCGAACAATTGCCAGTGCCTGAGATTAATCCAAGCATTCCATCCATCACCTTGCTGTTTTTGCAGCACCAATGGCAATCTCTGTACACAAATCTTGCCTATGCCTAGCTAAGTATTGTCAGTATTTTAAACAGTATCTTACCCTACCTCATTCGAGACCCCCTTTGCTTTATTCTCTTCCCAAGAACTCAAATACTACTCCCATCAAAAAGATAAGTTCTCTTTGAGTGCAAAGGCATGTAAAGCCCCTGGAAAATCACTAAACCATTTATCAGTTGCTTTTATTATTGATATTGTCCCAATTGAGGTCAATCATCATTAGCATCGCCACAAATCTGAAAAGTAATAGAATTCTGGGTGAGACATTACACAAAACATTACCTGTACCCCGGAAGAAGAGGTCAAGATATTGTGCAAACCAATTAACATAAACATTACAACAATCCTTCATTCACTCAATTGGTCCAACTAAATAATTCTACCATTCTAATCACACCATCTTGTATGAAATCTGCTGCACACCTGCTGGTGAAATGTGAGCGGTCGGTCAACCCTACTATTTCCGCAATGTAATGGAATTGGCATCTTGTGTAAGAAATTCTCAATGTGTGTGTTGATATTGTCCTAAAACCAGTGAACAGATGCCAGCTGACAGAGTTAAAGTTTAGAAGGTCTCTGAGATGCTCTCTTTGTTCACCCCTGGGGGCAATTAGGAGTGTGCTTCGTTTTTCTCGTAGTACACCCTGTAATTCTCCCAAACACTACCATTACTATCCATAGTAGTCTGCGTACCAATTTTCACGCAAAAATAAGGATGTTGGCAACCCTCTAAAGCTGTTTGAAAACTAAAAATTATTCTCAGCATTCATAAAAAATTTTAATTGTGAAGAGAATGGTTTCAATTTTAAACCACAAGAAAATGCACATCCATTTTCGGCATCAATAAGAATTTCAGAGGAAAATAAGTTTTTTACAACTAAGCTAGGGCGGAGTTGTTGGAAAAGTGGGACACTCAGGAGACAAAGGGGCTTTGCTCACATAATAAAAACAAGCATTGGCAAAGCAAAAGGGTCTAGCATTGGTGGTTAGCTTTGTAAATGCTTTTTTTGTTTTTTAATGTTTTATCTACAACTGTATTCTTGAAAGAGTTGCTGGGAGCTCAACATCATGCAAACAAATTGGGTAAAAGCAAAAAGATTTTTTGTCTCAAAATGCACACATTGCCATAGCACTACCTCGCACGGAAAGGACGTACTTTGTGCGCTGATGTGCTTCTTGTGAAAAAGCAGAATGCCACCAATCACAGTGAAGTTAGCCAATGGCTGAAGTGAGCTGATACATTACCCCAGACTGTATATGGAGAAATAAAATGTAAATGACACAAGAACAGACCAATGGAAGAAGAGGGCTGCCTGAAAGCCCCATAGGTAATTAGAACACTGGAATGTTGAGCGCTCCATTGAAGACAATGGAGTGTTCCAAGCTTCTAATGGCTGGGTGAAGCCCAGAGCATCAACATTGTAAATTGTAAAAATTGATACTTGTATAGCGCACTACTCACCCGCAAGGGTCTCAAGGCGCTTGTACGAATACCGCTGTGGAACCCATCCTGGGTTTCCCTGTGAGGCGTCCACTCCTAGGCACCCCCAAGGTGGAGGCCAGGCATCCTTAGCGTTGTGGGGGCCGTTGGCCGTTGTTTACTGCTCTTGCTGTGGACAACAGCCTCATGGAGCCAGAGGGTATTTCATCCCCCTCTGACTCTGTGAGGCCTGTTTTTTACAAATTTGAACATTCTGCCGTCTAGGGGTGGAATGCTCTAATAGCCTTAGAACCCTCTATAGTGGGCTCTACCGGCCATTAAGGCTCGCTCGTTTGTTAAAGTCACTTCCCTTCTGCTCAGGCTTTAAACGCCTGAGCGGGCCCTTAATGGCTGGTAGAGCCCGCTACTTTGGGCTCTAAGGCTATATTATATCATAAACATAATGTCAGTAAAAATAAAAAGTCTTGACTAACGCCACACCTAACTATACACATGCCTATCTGTAACTTGGTCTTGGTATCTTTAGGAGTTGCTTTAAGAGCTCTCCCTTCCATAACTGCCTGTCTCATGTAGTTGTTATGGCCTAGACAGTCGAAATGAATGCATGCACAATAATGTAAACTCTTTGACGAACAACTCTGCTACACAGAAGGCACTTCATCAACCTCAAATAGAGGCCTGGTTCTAAAGAGAGGCCATACACAGGGGAGTAACTTCAGGGGGGGTGTTTGGGGTGTTACCACCCATAAATGTGTTATCTGATAAATAGTTGGGTGAAGGGGCTTTCAGCAGGTATGGTGAAGTACCTGTCGGATTTCACCAGGAATTTACGCACAGACAAAAAACCGCAAACACTGTGTCTCACTCTCTGTTTTGAAAGTCCTAAAAAATGTTAGTTATTTCACTCTTACTGACCACGCATACACTGCAAACTCTCGAATGTGCATCAGGCGTTTCTGGGTGAAAAATTACATAAATGTCCTGTTTCATGATTTATGTAATCAAAAACAGTGGTGACATCACACTGAAATAGTAGCATTTACAAGAGGCAGCCTGTTGTATATTTGTGCTTCATTTATTATGGCTACTTGGTGTCAGTAGTCCCTGCTCATTCATGTTCGACTACGATAGGATCGACGAGAAATAACTGGAGCACTAACAAAAGTGAAACAATAATTTTGTGAACAACAAAAAAAATCTATAATTATCCATACAGAGAAGTATAAATCACCAAACTTGGAAAACTGGGTTGATTATAAAATGATTTCAGTTCAATCCTCCGCTGAAAGTTGAAACTCTTTCCACAGCCTTGGTAGAGGGTACTCAAGTTACAAACAGGGTGAAAAATGTGCTGTGGAGTTTTCGAGCAGCGTGCCTCGTGTTTACCAAAGAATGTTATCTTGGAAGCACTCAGTCATGCGCTCCTCCTCCTGGAATGCCGGCCCTGCCTGCACAAGCCGAGGCCTGATCATGCTTCCCGCCAGGAGCAGCCCTGAGGCCTGCACTCTTCGGCCTGGACTCATTCAGGACCTTTTTCACACATTCTGGTTTCCCTTTCGGTGGAAGCCCACGCCGAGCTTGTCTTCGGATTCAGCATAGTGAGGCTGCTACAACATGCGAAGGCTGACTCACTAGCCATGGAGGTTCACAAAGATTCAAAAAAAGATAGCTTTGAAATACTTTCTGTGCATACTCCCCCTCATAAGGAGTGTCCCACAGGTGGAAACACATTATGATTAAGTACAGAAAATGTGCAGGTCTGTACAAAAAGAATGTTTTTCTGTACAGGGAAAATATTTCACACGTGGAAAACCCCCATGAAGTGTATTAATGTGCCCACCATGGAAACATACTTGGAGGGCATTTAGAGTTTCTTAGGATGGGAGAGCCCCCCCGGTTCTCCAGGGACTATTTGCAGCAGGGAAGCCACTGATTGACTGATGGCGGAGCCTCATCTGGTTGTCGATCAAACTCAGCAGGCTGACATCAAGTCTTTGTTTTCATCCATCATTGCCTTTTCAGGCAACGCAGTGAGAATTTGGAACTCACTTCCGCCGCAGCTCCGGACCACCACCTCCTCCCAGGCCTTCAAAACAGACCTCAAAGTTCTCCTCCTTCAAAGACAATTCCAAATATAACTCTCACCCTCTCTATTATCTGAAGGAAGACCTTCCATTATAGGAAATTGCATTCTCCATGAATGGAAATGCCTTCTCAGTGTGTTCTTGTGGTTTGAGTGGTGTTGAGTGGTCTTTCATTTATTGCAGTTTTATCCTTCTACCTGTGTCTGGTACTCTATTGTAACATCCACATGTCTCTTTTATCTTGTAACACACTGTTTGCTACCTCCTTCATTTTGTTTTCTTTAGATATTTGGACAAGTGCCACCATTGCCCAGGTAACGTTTGTTCTTCTATTTGAGTGTCTGCCATTTATTGCAGTATTATACCTCTACTTGTACGTTGTACGCCTTTGTAAATTGCACACGTCACTTCCTCCTGTAATGCACCGTTTGCTACATCTTGTATTTTGTTTGCTCACAATTGTCACTTTTACCTCATGTAACGTAACGTTTGCTTTTGTTATTGTTCACTTGTATTTTCTTCTCATGTATCATTAACGTTCCTATTGTGAAGAGCTCTGACACCTTCGGGTAAAGTCTGCGCTATATAAAACGCATAAATAAATAAATAAATGGGTACCACCCGATTAGGGTGGGTCTCCGGATGCATGTTCTCAGGAAAAAAACTCCAAAACGTCAGGATCATGTTATTGTTTTCTCACACAAAAATCCCACTTTAGGATGTCTTTGTGAAAAATAAAAAAAACGCTAAGTGGGATAAAAAACTTGGATGTCATTGCACATTCAGCTCGGAAGACCATCTGCTGCACTGATTTTTTATTTTATTTATTGGCCGTTTCAAAAAGTAACATACAGTACATTTGCATCACACCCAGGGACATCTTAAGGATTTTGGGGGCCCTTGGGCAAACGTATTTTGGGGGCCCCTGCTCGGATCACTTTGAGTTTATGGTCAAATTTCAGCTCTTTTATGTACTCTTTGGCCAGGTCGCACTCGTCCACATTTTAAATGTGTTTACATCTAATTTTCATGGATTGTGACGTGTAATATTGCTGAAAATATTCTCCGTGACAGCCTCCTATTTCTCATATGTGAGGTCCTGTTTTCATCCCAAAAAAAACTTTTTATGGACCTTGTATTAAACCTAAACATAAGATTTCTCTGCAAAATGTTGGTAATAGACACATACAACAACCACATTAAAAATAAATTTAAGGAAAACATTATTTATAACAATCTGATTAAAAAATACTCAAGGTGACAAGGACAAGCAGAACCGAGCAAGCTCTATCAGGGGCTCCCCTGAAAGGCTGGGGCACTGGGCCAGAGCCCACTTTGCCCATGCCTTAAATGTTGGACAGCACAGAAGTATCCCTAACAATCCCAAACAAGTGAAAAACATCCCACCCCAACATGAACCATATCCAGACAGACAGACAGACAGCATCAACGTGTTGGTCACCAAGCACTTGGCCCCTCACTCTGATTTCTGCAATTGTGTAGAACGCTAGTGGGCATCTATAGCCCCAACACAGTCCACTTCCCCGGTCTACTGGCCTGGTCTCAGCCTTGCAGGGTCTGACCACTCCATCCCCCAGTGGGCCTCCCCCCCTCTCGCTCGGGTGCGATCCTCATGGATTTACCACCACCAGCCCTACTCATATCTTAGCCTCTGCTAGTCACCATCCTCCTCCGTCTGCCAGGTGTTCCATATGTTTTCAAACTTGCAAGGACAACATAGGGCTTTGTACAGCAATTCCTCGGCCCTCATGCACCAGTCAAGCTAATTTACCATTCTTGCAGTGTGGGTATGGTGGACTCCCATAACACGGACAATATCCTGACGTGCCGCTGCTTCTCCACTGCACTGTTGACTGTACTTTCCGTAGAGAGTAACCTTTAGCTAAATAACCCCCTTAGTCTTGTTTGTTCAGGGCTAGTTTTGTTTGTGTATCCAAGGTGGACATTTTTTGCAACCTATTTATGAATACCTACAATCCTACAATTTTTTGGATGCTCCATTGCATCTGTCATGGATAGCTCCAAAACACCAGCATGCCCCATTCCCAGCCACAACTGAAGTACTAGCAGATTTTCCACTGAACTAAGTTCCAACAGACTCAAAACAACCCACAGGTAACAAATTTAACAGGGAAGATGATTTTCTGTGAATGCACTTTCAACTGGTGCAAAAGGCGTGTGAATGAGGTCTGTAATGTTTTCATAAAATAATACATTTGGCTCAGTGGGATATTCAAAATGAACTAAACTCTCTCAACTTCACACAGAATTTGCTTTAAGAGACCAAAACAATTTATTGTGAGATGCATGCAAAACTAACGTCTTTTAAAATGTCTTTACTAGCTGGTAATGGATAGAGAAAATGTGTATATATCATTCTGAAACTGTGGTCACTGGCCATAGAGATGGATCTACGACTCATTCACCCAAAGGCAGTGTTGTCCTAAAGGCTTCTGGCTCAAAAAATCGATGCATTGACTTACTTTGCATCCTGCATCTTGTCTCTTTGGATAACTCTGAAGTCATCTCTCACTTGGGTCATTGATTGCACATTGGGAGTGGTTCTTGCTCACAAGACAAAAATCTCACTCAAGCTGAAACTCACTCTGATTACGGTGGACTGTAGCTTTAAATAATTCAGGCTTACAGATGGCAACCCTACCTTTTCATACAAATATTAATTGTTGGTTGACCACCCAGGCAATTCCCATCCAGAGGCCATGGATTCTCCTATCCATAACGATGGTGAGGATCCTGGGGAGCCACTGGGAGAATGTGGTTAAGTGTGAGTAGACTACAATGAAGGATTTGGGGAGTCATCTGAGGAATGTTAACAAAGAAGAACAGGAATTCCCTGTGAAGGATTTGTGGGCAGGAAATTCTTCCCTGAGTGAACCATCATGAGAGCGTCTGTCAAGTTCTTAAATTTTGTATGGTGTGTGAGACCCTGGGTTAGCTGTGAGTGGTACACACCCTTAACTGCCACAGTTGTGGACTAGTGGACCTTGTAGTCCTGAAACTCCACGAATATTTGGTATGACAGTCAGTATGTTTGCTTCTGTGTGAATGTTCTGCCCAGAATTCAAAATTATTGTCTTTGTCAATGCTTGTTTAGTGTCTGAAGCTTAGCAGCGCTTGCACAGTGAATACATCTAGCAATCGCTTGCTGAAAAAAAAGTGCCATCTAGTGATCAGTTATGTATAAGCAGTAATGTATTTGTCTCAGAAATATCAAATTTATCGCAAATAAATTAGTATTTGGTGTAAAAAAGCCGATGCTATCCTCTAAACCTTTTCCGTGCTGATGACGAGCGTAACTCGTCATGCAGCACGGTGGCGCTGTGCTGATGCCGAGCTGAGCTCGTCATGGCCTCCGCGGAACGCCCATGAGGGTATAATTACCCCGCTGTGCTGGGCGTTCCATTGAGCGGGCGTGGCATTGACGAGCTCAGCTTGTCATCAGCACAGCGCCACCGTGCTGCATGACGAGCCGAGCTCGTCCTCAGCACCGCGGCGCCGCACGGCGATAGGGTTAATACTCATTGAGCGTATAATATAAAAATGCATGTTTTTCTGTAAAACTAAACATGCATGGTAAATTTATTAATTGCATACACAATACCAAACGAGTCCTAAATGGCACAAGAAACTCAGGGTTGCTCCTGAATAAATACCTTCAACAATAGATCTGAAGCCACTCACATTGACCATTTCCTGTATACAGCCCTGGACTTCCATTCTCCTATGCAATCTTGTTACTCTATAGCTACTGTTTTTCTTGTTGCACCTTTTCTCCTTTTGAATGCTTCACCTGCTACATGGACAGTATTTAAAATTGCATCTATACTTGTTTAATATGTCTGCTTCTTTGTACAGCGCTCTAATACCCTAACCTGTCATGTTCGCGCTATATGAAACATCTCAAATAAATAAATAAACAATATACTGCTCTCCCGTCTTAGAGAGTGCGTGCTTTTCCATTTCCTCTAGTGATTTGCCTTACTGTGACAGCACCCAGAATTGCAATGCTTTTCACCAGGACTCGCGATGCACTTGATCTACACATCTCCTGCTGGCTCAACACGCTACACTTGATGTTGTTACTCCTTCACAGCATCCCTCCATCGGTTATTTGCCTCAATACCCTTCACACTCAGCCTATCTCTCACGCTCAATCGTTTCCTGTTATGTTAAACCCTCTTAGGCTACCTTACATTCTCATCCACTGCCTGTTTAACCTGCCTTCTGTGCTTCATTTGTAAAACGTTAAATGCCAAGGGCCTCATCAGGAGGCCATTGCAGCCTACATCACGCATTGCCCCTGCTAGCACTACCGATGACAGTCCCACACCAGCTACTAACCATTTTACTCCTACAAGTGTGACAATTCAGACTATACCAGGCCCCCAAAGCTATAAGATTAGCAAAGGCGGCAGGTATTAGTAACTTTTAACGAATATTGAATTAGTAAACAACTGTTGTTGTGCTCACTCTAAAGGTAAATAGCCCACCATGTGGCAGACTGTCATAATTGCTGGAGCTGCCACTTAAGTACCGGTGCTGAGCACCAGAAACCACGGGCTCAAATTAAGCACTGACGGTCTTCGGACTCCTATGTGTCCCATTGCCGTGCCTGAGTGAGCTGGCTCACTGAGGGATGTCCGTCCATAGTATAGTCTCTTCCCCAGGGTCCACCAGTGCCTTCAGGGAGAGTCAGCGTAGATCTAGAGGCTGAGCTAGCAATAAAATGAGCTTCAGGTAGGACTGTATTACCAATCTACTACCTAAACTTTAAAGTAACTTACTACTGAGTATAAAAACACTTTATGATGCACCTGAAATTGTGAAAAAGACTTGTATTACCTACGGAACAGTGGGGCTGACTAAGGGATTTAGACCCAAGTGCGCAGTGCTGTACATGTCAGATGAATGTGAGCTTGTTGTGTAGGGTTCAGCAACTTGTGAGTTTGGAAGGTTACACTCTCTGCCTAGACAGTGTTGTGTGAAAGATCTGTGCATACATAGGTGAGAGAGGCAAGACCCATGTTTAAGGGGGCTGAAGGATCCATAGCCCTGGCCTTCCCAGTCCCTAGATAAGTGTCTACTTGCACTTTGTATCTGTAAGTGTTGCCTGTGTGTGTGTAAGTGTGAAAACATGTGGGAGGATAAGACCTCCTATCTGGGGTATCACAAGGCTTGTGGGTCACAGTGCACTTGCATCAGCTGAGACTGTTTATCATCTTGTTTATGTTTTCTTTTGAGCGCTGGCCAGCCTCATTATTACTGAAGGATTTAAAAAAAACACATCTTTATAGACACCATGGCTGTTTTATTGTGCTTGTGGTTTTCATGGTTGTGATGCAAAGTGTAATGATTTGTGGGTTGCTGGGCGTGAAGTGTTAGTGCTCATCCTGATGCCAAACCTCAACCTTGGTAACTGATACGCAAATTACAAATGGCATGACCAGAATGTCTCAAGTTTACAAAATAATGATAGTTTAAAAAAAGTCAGGTGGTCAACACTCAAAGATGCCAACTCCACACGACTAGTACCAAAAAAGAGCTGGCTCTAATCAGTAAGGCTGAGCACTTAGAACAACATAACAGAAGGATATGCCAAAACTGATATAACAATTTCAAACAATAAATGGCTAGCAGTAAAGAAAAACTATTCTCAACCGGGATTTGCTAATTAATAGCTATTTATTCCATGTCAATGAAAAAATGCAGCAGATGAATTATTTCAAAAATGTTACATACATCTACAATGTGAATTAGGACACAGTACAATAAAATTACACACACACTTTCATTAGTCAAACATATCACAGTCATTCAACTCACATACATACAATCGTACACAACTCAACACGGGCTGGAATGACAAGTGTACCAGTGTGAAAAGTAAAAAGAACGAAACTGCTCTCTTAATCAAACTGAAATTTACAAAACAGTCTCTAAAAAATAGTAGATAGTACACTCCCAAAAATTAGTGGCAATGATAATTATCAAGGGACATTTCATCAAAGTTGTGCACTCAAAATGAACTCAAATGTAGTGTAACTCAACACTTGAATTTACAAGAGCAGACCATAAGACAGAGGCCTACACGTTTTGATTTCCAATAAGTAAAGAGGGATTCTCCTCAGGGCCAAGGATGTTCTGAAAAACAGAAAAACACAAGGTCTAGATGTAAACTGGTTCTCAGCAGGCAAGAAAAACTATTGAGCAAAAACCACCAAGACCACACAGCTTACCCTCTTCAATTTATGAGAAGAAACTGATGTAGTGTGAAGGACTCTTATAGAAATAGAATAGAAGAAGGAAACAAAGAGAATAAAGTATTAGTGTTCCTGTAATGAAGTAGGTGGTAACAACTATTCTAGGGAGTAGGGAAAAAGAATAAAATTACCTATCAGTGTAAGCACTGGGTCCAAGGCAAGGAGCTGTATTTATTTGATGGGATGCAGGAGACCTAAGGGAGAATCACAGTATTTAGGCTTTAAACCATCAGTGGCGCTTGGACCTAATACTGGGTTTTACATCAGTTTAGTTGAAGCCTTACCTATGTCTCCTCGAGTCAGTATTTGAAAGGGGGGAGTAATGAAGGTGGGTTCACACTTGGTTATAGATGCACTGTTGAAAAGGAAATTAAGATGGTTTAGTGAAAAAAGCCGAAAACGGAGCCCTTTTAAAGTTTTTTACGAGCTGCGGCATAGAGGGTGGCTTACCGCGGATAGATAAGAAATCTCTCGGTCTGTCTGGTGAAAGTGTCCAGGTGCACTGAACGTGCAGGCGGCTGAAGTCACTGTGAGTTCCCAGAAGTTAAGTGGAGTCGGTAATCAAGCTCCTGATTCAATCACTAGAGAATCCATAAGAGTGGAAAGTTGAGCGAAGCTATAGCGGTTTATCCACATACACTGAGATTGATGAGCGAAGCTATAGCGATTTATCAACACACACTGGGATTGACGAGCGCGCTGCAACTAAAGATAAATAGGGCAGATTTCGTTACAAAGTTGCGTAGCAGCTTATGGTAGGATAGCAAAATCTAACGGAATACCTGTTCAGCGCTTCACAGCGCACTGATCTATAGGGCATGCGCAGTCGCGGTGTAATCCCGGACCTGTCATTCCAGCCCGTGTTGAGTTTTGTACGATTGTATGTATGTGAGTTGAATGACTGTGATATGTTTGACTAATAAAAGTGTGTGTGTAATTTTATTGTACTGTGTCCTAATTCACATTGTAGATGTATGTAACATTTTTGAAATAATTCATCTGCTGCATTTTTTCATTGACATGGAATAAATAGCTATTAATTAGCAAATCCCAGTTGAGAATAGTTTTTCTTAACTGCTAGCCATTTATTTTTTGAAATTGTTATATCAGTTTTGGCATATCCTTCTGTTATGTAACTCCACACGACAACATCGAACCATGTCTTATTTTAGGAGCAGCCTTGAGATGCTGCTGCTCCTGCCAGAGCTTACTAAACCAACTTTCCGTAACTTACAGAATGCTTTAGTTCCATATCAAGCTTAACTTTATGAGGGGGGCTTCAGAATATGCACTGTTTGAGAGAGAATTAATTATAACTGGAAGGGTAAACACCCAGCACGGGCTCCCCCAGGGGTCAGGAGAAACTTTTTAAGATGTAGGCAAAGTCATTTTCTTTTAAAGTCAACAACCCTTTTAGGTATGGGTAAGAACAGGGTAACATGCCTTAAGAGGGCAACCTGGGTGTGGAGACAGACTAAGAGGAAACAAGCGCATGATGAACTTATAGGGTCGCTGGATAAGAGGTCCTTCCATAAAATCACATTCATTCCTACCATTTGCTTAATATTTCTAGGATAAGTAAGCAATATTAGTGAAGACAATTTTAGTTTAAAGTGGCAGAAGGTGGCATATTACATATTTCTAAGCATGATTTGTCAAAAAGATTCTAAAGATGGCAGGACATGGTAATAAAAGTCTGTAATAAAGGGACCCTTTTTTTTAAAAGTAACTCTGGAAGATATCTACACGATATTCCTCTGATTCTGGTGAAACAGACTCTTGAATTATTTCCCCTCCACAATTATGGTGAACCGAGGTACTGGGAGTGCCACTGCCTGCTGTGTGTCAGATCCTACAAGAAGGAAGGTCCCAGGCACTTTAACTTTGAGTAGTTTATTGAAAATGCACCAATGCAACACCAAACATCCTACTCACAGCCAGGTCCCAAACACTGACCTGTCTGCAACATTCCAAGCTGAATGTAAGACACTCGTAGAATTAATCACTCTGGCAAATAAACAGATTATTAGAACTCAATACTCTCCCTCCTTCTAAAAACCAAACAGAACCACACAACAAAATGGAGGACCCACATAACACAGCACAGTACAAGGGAGCAAAACACGTAGCTATTCGATACCTAGACATGAGAAATAACAAGACTACAGAAAAAGTATGCCCACAGCCAAAGCAGCAAGTGGAGAACAACTACCTAAAGTAATATCAGCCAACAATAAAGTATTTATAACAACCATGTTGTTGTGGCTACCACCTGGAATGTAACCGAATAGATGGCAACTTACAATGATCATTTAAACTTCCACAGCTTGCAAACTCTCAGGTGTGAAACCTTTAACACACTTCACAAGTGTAGCCATAGGGACACATCATCTGTGTCAACTTTTTAAAAAAACAATTTTTTTTTTATATTTCATCTGTGTCAACTTTGATCTCATTTATTTTGACTTCCTTTGATATTAAAAGGTTTGTAGTAACCAGACCTCACCCTTCCACCACATCCTACGTTTTTTCAACCAAACCTTATTTCCAACATGCCACACATTACCCTTGACGCCATGCAACGCACTCTTGGAACCTATCAAACCTGCACTTGTATTTCTCTTCGCATTTCATTATTTCATGCCAGATGTCGTCGGTCAGCACTTCACTCTCCTTTCTTACACAATACAAGCACACTCCACTGGATGCATTCTAGTACCAGCCATCCTTTCCCTCAGTAACTGAAAAGATGTACATTCTGTGTCAATGTCACCCTCCTCGGGTGAGCAGCTCCTCTGCACACCATGCTGCACAGAAGCCTTAACTAACTTGTTTATACTCTCTTGTGGTCAGCAAAGTTCAGTCTTCTGATGTATGATACCTAAATCACTAAGAAATTCTTGCATCTCCAAAGATGTGGATTGTACATCATTATCTTGAACATGGGAATTCCTTTCCAGAGAACTGAACTTTCAGAAGTTCAATAACAGTCCAAGTGGTGCTGTTACCTATACAGACAACAGAAATCTACTTTGATGTGAAGTCAAATAAAACAATCAAAAACCTTTCTGTGCTGATCAATAGTTAAGAAGGACCTAGGATGTCTAAACAATTTGAGCAAGGGTCTCGTATGCACTTTCACAGGAAATAAAGGAGTGCACGAGACATCTTACTTTTGTCACAAGAGGCACACTGTGAACAATTCCTGACAACACCCTCCACCATAGTGTCCATTCTGCGCCTCCAATGATACTCTCCGATATGTGCTTTTGTTCAGTTCCTCCCTATGTGCCCTTAATGAGTCAAGTTAACCATGCGGTCTGATAACCCTTTAGGAGGCACTTTTCAAACTCCTCGGCACAAAACAATCCCTTCCATATATAACTCATCTCTAATTGTCCAAAATCTCCTTTCTTTATCGGTTAAGGTCTTGACATTCAGCCAACTAATCACCCCATGGCTATAAACTTGTGATATGATGGTGTCTTCTTCTATTGTCTTGTTCACTCCTCCATTCTAATGGCACATTCATATACTCACAACACCAGAGCTAGTCCTATTTCCTGCCCTCACTGGCAACCTAGAAGGACAATCAGCAGTGAGATTTCGAGATCCAGCTAAATACTCAATCTGGAAATTGAACTCCTTGACTCCTTAAATCCACCAGTGAATCCTAGGAGTAACTTTTTCTCTGCCTTTACAAGTAAAAGAGCTAGCAGTTGTCTATGACCTGTCTTGACTATAAAAGATAAATGCTAAAGTAAAATTTGAAATTGTGTATCTCCCACCTGCATGCAAGGGTCTCACACTCTATCACAGAGTAGTTCCATTCAGCGCCCCTCAACAAACTGGAGCCAAATACAACCACCCTTTACTCACTATTATCTACTGTGGAGACTACAGCACCTAGCCCTTTAATGCTGGCGTCTGCCATAAGTATTGTTTTAAAACATCAAACTAAACCCTATCCTCTTTGTCACTTCCTAAAACGCCTCTGAACTTTCTTCGGTCCATTTAAACTTCTCTCCCTTCCTCAAGAGCTCTCTAATAGGATGTACTAAATCAGCAAATCTCTTAATGGACTAAGGGTAATATTCTGTGAGGTCCAGGAATAAATGCACATCATCCTTGTTTCAGGTGCAGGAGTCTCTACAATAGACTTCACTAAATCAACCTTTCGACTTTTGACTTTTTCTGCAATACTGAGCCCACTCTAAATCTCTCTCTCTCTTTTTTTAATTTTTTCAAGAAAAAACCAATGCTTTCCAATCTCTCTACAGCTCATATAAGTACATCGTCATGGTCTTTTTGGTAAGTACCATACACTAAACATCGTCCTAAAAACTTTCACCTGTTTTATGCCTTCTAACACTATCATGGTTCACTGGAAACACGCCGCTACCAATGCCAAACCAAACAGGCAAATGGGCAAACCAAAGATTTATTAACAAAAGTCAACCTGAAATGGTTATTGAAAATGCACAACACCAAAGGTTCTTCTTGTAGCCAGGTCCCCAACAACTCACAAGGAACCTGCCTGCAACATTCTCATGCTGAAACTATGACACCTATGGATTCCAACCGTGGCCCAGATACAGATTAAAACAACACAACAGCCACACTGTGGTACATCAAAGTACTGAACAGTATTCTATTTTCACCCATCACAGTACCAGGGGAGAGCAACCCGATGCACTGGCAGGCTAACAGAGGAATACAAAAAAGTAGAGTAGTAATTTGAAAAGAAGTTAGTGGCTTTGAAAGAGTTCTTTCGGTCACTTTTATTTATAAAATTTAAATAAACAGGTTCTATTGCTTTGACAAAGCTAATGGGTCTGCATGACTGTCCTATCTTTCTATATGCAGAGACTGCGATGTTGTAGCAATACTACTGATAAAATACCTTTGTGAATAGCAAATAATCATAAATTTACACAAAAGTGTAAGATTACCTTTATGAATCAGGCCCCTAGTGGCTACCCTGAAACAAAGCTTAGACAAACACAGTTTTATGGGCTAAGATCACCATTCTTCTGAAAACTAAAGAGGATACAATTTTTGTAAATGGTATAAACAATGAAATGGTAGATTTATCACAAAGTGCGTTTTGAACTTAAAAGAAACATAGAGCTGTGCTTAAAGCCATATAGCCTGACATATGCATAAAAAGAGAGTACAGTGTTAAATCAACCATGTAATCAGCTATACATTTTGGCTCATGTAGTGTGTCATGCAATATGCTTGCACATTAGGCACTACAAAAAACGTCATCGTTATCTGTATAACACAAACGTGACTAGGACAGCCCGACTCCTACTTGTTTTATATATGAACTTTACTTTACAGTTTTGAGATCTCTTAGCATTGTACACAAGTATTACTAATCCCCAATGTAATTGTACTCAATTTACCTCCCTCGTGGGATCGAAGCCTGAGCTGACCTTTTTGGGGTTGAATTAGCAAGTCGTTGGGCCATCTTTCGTGCAAGAAGTCTTGATCCCAGATTCTGACTACCTATAGACGTAGTAGGCTACACACACACACATATATATATATATATATATATATATATATATATATATATATATATATATATATATATATATATAATTTAAAAAACGTGCACCATTATTAGAATACGCAGGAGGGGGTTAAAAATGTTTTTCAGAGAACAATCATTTGAGCCTAGGCGTGTGGACTTTAAATTGTACTCTACAAAGCCATTTCAGTGATCTGCTGCCCTAAATGCACTGAAATGTGCATCCTTATCCTCGTTGCGTGCCACAGCTCCATGAATATTCATCAGCAGGTCTAAAAATGGCACTCAAGACTTTCCATAGCTAAAGTATTTAGGGGCTCTAATGTGCCATTTTGTGGAACAACATAACCTCTGCATTGTTTTGCAATTATCTTTAATGACGTCTCTAACAAATACTCTACAGATGACAGCATCAGCCCGTGCCTTTCCAGAGAGCTGAACACAAGCTCACGTTTGACATTTCAAAACATACTCAAGTAAGTGCTGCAATTGGGAAGAAAAAACATCCATTGCAGGAGTAATAGCACCAGGAGAGCGAATAAGGAGTGCAGTGACTTCTCCCTGCAGCGTAACGAGCAAGTCCAGGAGTCCTAGATGTATGCCCTCAAGTTTTACACAGTGACTCTATTTTGGGTCTGGGTAGAGAAACATTTAAATGTTTATATGGTTTTAATTGTATAATTTGTAAGTGGGCATGGCTGACTGATGCAACTATGCATTGTTGTTTTAGGTTACTAACATTTCCTAATAGTTCTAGAAGAATATATTTCTTGGAAATTCAATATTTCTGAATCTGACTCAATTTTTCCTTCTCAAGAATCCCCAAAATTCTATCCTGAAAACTCAGAAAAACATCAATTTCTATCTGTACTTCCACCTACCATTGCTGTACTTCTGCGGTTCTCTGCAGGACGATTATCGTCAGGGGTATGGAATGTACATGTCTACATTCTAAGCTTCAATTTTTTATCCTGACATGGAAAACATATTTTCATATTGAGAAACAATTACTTTTAAATCCTCTTAATAAAAGTAGAAACTTGGACCTCAGTTATTTTTTTGTATTATGTAAGTTCATGAAACATTTTATTTGTTCTGACGTCCTAATAAAATAAAAAATAAAAATCCTCTAGCAATATGAGAGTATTTGGGGTACTTATCACGATACATACACAATTTCAGAATGTCTGAGAATACCCAGACAGTGCTGTCTATGCTGGAGTTTCAAAAATGTATAAAGGCTAACCCCTGGTCCTAGAAACTCCCCCATTCCCACCCTTTACCCAAACTTGCGACTGTGGAATATCTATCAGCGTGGCACATTTTCTACAGTGGTAATTTCCATCTAGAGCATCAATGACCACAGACTCTGACTGGGGCATTTCCCACAGTGGTGATTGATATACATGTATATCAATATTCACAGACCAGATTGGTGGATTTTCCACAGTGGACAGTTATACATATGTGTATCAAAGCTCACAGACCCTCATTCGTGGATTTTTCAAAAGTTGTAAATCTTTTTGCTAGCATCGATGTTCGCAGATCCTAAATGGAAGATTTTCCACATTTGTCAGTTATCTGAGGGAATTTAAGCTACAATTGTAAGACTTATCATTGTTCAATTATGATTGCTGATGGTAGTGTTTACCCACCCACGGGAAAGTGATATGTGCCAAAAAGGTCCCACGATGTTGAATCAGATTCAACATAAATTGCCCACTCTGATATTCAATGTATGTGTAGAGTCAAACAATCAAGTAATGTCAATTTAATGCTGCTAATATGTATTGGATTAGCCCAAATGCATGTAACTATTTAGAAATTAAATGAGTAACTCGTCATTGAATTATGTACAAAAATGTCAGGAAACAAGGTATGACTTTCACAAAGAAAGCTCTTCAAAAAATGACTACGTCCACAAAAAAATACTGCTGACGAGACTAGAAAATAAAGGCCAGCAAGATAGCTGAAAGAGTTAATTGCTCACTGCTAATATCTGATGTGAACTGCAGGTACAAATTGAAATCTTTGCTTGGCCAACTTGGCTAATCTTTCTGAGAGATGCATTGAGTGCCATTACATTCAGATACAGTAATATCAGTGGCATACACCGCTTGCAATGACAAAACTGTGGTATGAAGCACTATATAAAAAGACGGTGCTAAAAGTGTGATTTTATGCGTATAATGGTGTGATAAGGTTTCTAATCCCACAGCATGATGGTCACTCTGGAAATTAGTGAAGTGGGAGACCACCATTCAAGGGCCAGTTTGGCTCTTGCTATTTTTATTATATGTGTGGAGTGACCTTCCTCAAATCTCAGAACTGACTGTTGAGCTCTTGAGCTGCAGGCGGTATTGAGTTTGAGCCACAGGGCCGCCATACTTTGTGTTACCTTGCAATTTTTATTGTACTTGTCATTAGGTCTCGGCCTGCGATGGCTGCGCATGCGAGGTTAATTCAGTAGCGAGGTTAAGCCTGCCCCTCTTTTCCATTGGCTGGCGTCACAGTTCATGCTAAATGGTGGCCAGCCATTGGAAAAAAGCATCCTGTGACGTACTCTTTTCTCTTTTAGAGCCGTCCCTTTTGGACTGGCTTACTTAACTTACTGCTGTGGTAAAAGGTTTCTTATCTTCTTTATGGTCCAAACAGATGGACCCATAAAGAAGTTAAGAATCCTTTTACTCCAGCAGTAAGTCAGGCTCTAAAAGAGAAAACAGCACGTACTTAGCCTATAATCGCGGCACCCGCACTTTACTTTTAATGTTACAAGTAAAGCGTGGGTAACGCGGCTGCCTGGCGAGCGCTTGTTTTTTAGGGGGGGGGGGGGGGGGAATCTTAGAGTTATGTGTCACATCAGTGACCGCAGGGTCCTTGAGGCTCAGCGTGTGCTTAGTGGGTTATGCCATTTATAAATGTTCATGCGTGCCATTCCTTGTGTGCAGCGCCCCCCGCAGGCTCTTTAATCCGAGCGAGACCCATCCCTCTGCTGGCTGCACATTTCGCAAGACTTGCTTGGCGCCGTGACTCCCATGACTCCTAGTAAACACTCCCTGCAGCTCATCCATGGCTTCCCGGTTGTAAGCTGCAGCGAAGCAGGTTTTATTGGATGATCATCGATGGCCAAGTCCGTCCTCTGCAAGGCGTTCCCCTGATTGTAGCCTGAGACCGAGTGGCACAGTTTGTCGCACATATAAAGGAGGAGCGTGTTTGGGGTTCTGGATTCACAGAAGGCAAAAACTGGAATACTTGCAGGATGTGGATACAGGTTCGAACCATTGACGGCAAAGAGACGCATACTATAAAGGACTTGTCCCGACTCACCAAGATCGAGAGTCTGAGGCTCAAGATCCAGGAGACCTTCAGCGTAAACACAGACCGGCAGAGGCTCTTCTACCAGTGAAAGCAGATAAACAATGCCCGCCGACGCAAAAGGCAAATGCTACTTACCAGAAAGCATCTGTTCTTGGCATGTAGGGCTGCTGACATTCATATCTTAGCATAGATCGCCGCCTAGTGTTGGGTCGGGATGTTTGCACCTTGTTGTCTTGGAAGAGTCTTCGAAGTATCACGAGATAGGTGACTCCTCCCCTGGTCTACAGTGCGCATGGGCATCTTCTCCATCTTCAGATTGTTTTTCGCCATTGTGGCAAAGATGGAGTATAGGAAAGTAAGAGATGACCATGTAAATGTGTGTAAGGAAGATAACCATGCAGCTTTGACAGGCACCGGGGAGGAGGGTGGGTATATGAATGTCAGCAGCCCTACATGCCAAGAACAGATGCATACTGGTAAGTAGCATTTGCCGTTCCAGGCATGTGGGCTGCTGAATTCATATCTTAGCATAGACTGTATAGCAGTTTCTCCTCTAGCGGTGGTTGCCTGTATCAGCTGCAATGGTTTGAAAAAGAGTTTTAAGGACAGCCTGGCCCACAGTAGCTTGTTGCTTAGCTTGCTCGTCAACACAGTAGTGTTTAGTGAAAGTGTGTATGGTAGACCATGTAGCAGCCCTACATATGTCTTCTAAGGGAATATTTCCTAGGAAAGCCATGGATGCCCCCGTTTTACGCGTTGAGTGGGCTTTTGGGGGAACTGTTAAAGTGCGCTTTGCCGTTTGATAGCATATTTGAATGCATTTAACTATCCATCTGGCTATTCCTGCCTTCGAAATGGGATTACCCTTATGTTGTGGTGAGTAAGCGACAAATAGTTGATTTGTCTTTCTGAATGATTTTGTTCTGTCATCGTAATATAACAGAGCCCTTTTAACGCCTAGTGTGTGTAGAGCTCTTTCAGCCACGGATTGCAGGTTTTTGAAAGAAAACTGGCAATTCTATGGACTGATTAATGTGGAAAGTGGATATAACTTTTGGTATAAACTTAGGATTTGTACGAAGCACTACTTTATTGTGGTGTATTTGCATGAAAGGTTCCTGAATGGTTAGTGCCTGTAGCTCACTCACTCGCCTGAGGGAGGTAATAGCAATTAAAAATGCCACCTTCCATGTTAAGAACTGTAGTTCGCATGAATGAAGTGGTTCAAAGGGGGGTCCCATGAGTCTGGTAAGTACTATGTTTAAGTACCAGACTGGAGAAGGTGGATGCTTTGGAGGGATAATTCTTTTAAGTCCCTCCATAAAAGCTTTGATAGGTGGGATTCTGAATAGGGACACATGTTGTCTGTTTTGAAGATATGCTGCTATAGCAGAAAGGTGTAGCCTTATGGATGAGTATGCTAGGTTACATCTCTGAAGATGTAGCAGGTAACAGATTACATTTTGGATGGAGGCATCTAATGTATTGATTTGGTTATTATTACAAAAAAATACAAATCTTTTCCATTTAGCTGCTTAGCATGCTCTGGTAGTGGGACGCCTTGCTTCCTTGATAATGTTCATACAGTCTGGAGGCAAGTTCACATATCCGAACTCTAAGACCTCAGGAGCCAGATCGCTAGGTTCATCTGATTGGGATCTGGGTGCCGGATTTCTCCATGGTTCTGTGTTAGCAGTTGTGGCGAGAGGCACAGTCTTTGGTAAGGAACCACTGAGAGTTCTAGGAGCGTCATGTACCATGGCTGTCTTGCCCATGTGGGAGCAACCAGGATCATTGTGAGTGACTGTTGTCTTAGTTTGCGTGCCACTAATGGAATCATTGGGGTTGGTGGAAATGCGTACGCAAATCTGCCTGACCAGTTCTTTCATATCGCATTGCCTTGTGACAACGGGTGTGGGAACCTGGCGGCGAAGGACGGGCATTTAGAGTTTTCGTTTGTGGCACACAGATCTATGTCTGGATGTCCCCACTTTTGGAAGAATGGTTGGAGAACTTGAGGATGAATCTCCCATTCGTGTACTTGCTGATTGTGTCGGCTTAGAAGGTCTGCTATCTGGTTGTCTATTCCTGGGAGGTGTTCTCCCAGGAGATAAATGTTTTGTTGAATTGTCCCCCCCTGTTTCTGAATGTAGTACATGGCTGTCATGTTGTCCGTCCGGATTAACACAGCCTTGTTGCGCAAGTATTTCTGAACGGCTCTCACTGCTAGGAATACTGCTAGTCACTGTAAGTGGTTTATATGTAGTGTTTTTTGTTTGACTGTCCAGAGACCATGGACTGTATATTGAAGGAGATGGGCTCCCCAACATGTCAGTGATGCGCCCGCTGTTAAAACTACCTGTGGAACCGGCTTTTGGAACAGTCGCCCCTTGGAAAGGTTTTGTGGGTTCCACCACTGCAGAGAACGGTAAGTGCGACTGTCTACCAACACTAGGTCTTTTAGTTGTCCTTGAGCTTGGTTCCACTGGCGTGCTAGGCATTCCTGTAAGGGGCGCATTTGAAGCCGAGTATGAGGGACGATGAATATGCAGGAGGCCATCATGCCTATAAGCTGCATGAACACTCGAGCTGGCAGGGAGTGTTGTGGCAGAAATTTTTTAATGAGAGATTGTATGTTGGCTATCCTGGCTGGATTTGGATATGCCTTTGCTACGGAAGTGTCTATTGTTGCTCCCAGATATTGCTGTATGTGGGAGGGTTGAAGATGTGATTTTGGGTAATTTATGGAAAATCCTAAACTGTGCAGTAGCTGGATTGTCTGTGGGGTATGGCTAGCACACTGTGCGAATGAGTTGGCTTTTATGAGCCAATCATCGAGGTAGGGGAACACATGGATGTGTTGCCTCCTGAGGTGTGCTGCTACTACTGCTAGGCATTTTGTAAAAACCCTTGGTGCTGTAGTTACCCCGTAGGGGAGAACTTTGAATTGATAGTGCTGACCCTCTATTGTGAACCTGAGGTATCTCCTGTGAGCCGGATGTATGGGGATGTGAAAGTATGCATCCTTGAGGTCTAACCTGGCAAGGAAGTCGCCTTGTTGGAGTAGTGGGAGTACCTGTTGTAGAGTGATCATATGGAAATTTATCTGAGAGTATATATTGGTTCAAAGGTCTGAGGTCTAATATTGGTCTGAGGGAGCCGTCTTTTTTGGGAATGAGGAAGTATAGAGAGTATACCCCTGTCCCTTGATGTTGTAATGGGACTGGCTCTATGGCACCCTTTTTAAGCATGGATAGCACTTCCTGTTGTAACAGCGTGATGTGTTCTTTGGACATTGGATGGTGTTTGGGTGGTATGTTGGTTGGAGTAGAAGTGAGTTCCAGGCAGTAACCATACTGGATAATTTGTCTCCCCCACCTGTCTGTAGTGATAGCGTTCCAGACTGGTAGGAATTGTGTTATTCTGCCTCCAACTGGTGTTAAGGGGTCTGGAGGGAGTGTGGAAAAGTCACTGCTTGGTGGCGGTGGAGGCTCGGGTGTTATTATTACCACGTCCTCTGCCCTTGTTATTGTTCCCTCTAAAACCTCCTCTATTGGAGCCTTTATTAAAGGTGCCTTGTGTAGTGCTCTTGAATGATGACGAAGTTTGGGATGTGTTGCCTCTGCCTAATCCTAGAAAGGAGGAGCGACAAAAGGAGCTCCTAGACTGTTGAAATTGAAGTGCACCCTTGGACTTAGCGGTGTCAGTATCTTTTTTCATCTTTTCTAAGATGGTATCAACCGCAGGGCCAAATAAGAAATCTTGGTTAATGGGTTGATTGAGTATGGTAGATTGTACTTCATTTTTAAATCCAGAAATGCGGAGCCAGGCATGCCGGCGTAGTAATACACTAGTGTTGACAGACCTAGCGGCTGTATCAGCTAAATAAAGGGAGCATTTTATGGATGCATTAGTGATGAATTTCCCTTCCTGTATTAGGTCGTTTGCTTTTGCCCTAAAGGGTTCTGGTAGGTGTTGTAATAATCCCTCCAGTTGGTCATAGTGTGCTCTGTCATAGAGTGCTAGGAGAGCTTGGGTATTGGCAATCCTCCAGGTACTTACTGCCTGTGAGGCCACTCTTTTCCCTGAGGCTTCTAAAATTTTTGACTCCTTGTCAGGAGGGGGAGGATCACCTGTGGTTTGCGAATTTGCTCTTTTCCTAGCATTAGATACAACTAGGGAGTCTAGTGGTAGCTGAGACCTGATATAAGAGGGGTCTGTAGGGGCCGGTTTATATTTTTTCTCAATTCTTGGATTGAGGACACACGCCTTGGCTGGGTCTTTAAAGATGTCTGGTGCGTGCTTTAGTACTCCTTTTAGCATAGGGAGTACACGTACACTCTTCTCTGATGTTGGGAAAGTGTTAAATAGAAAATCCTCTTCTATAGGGTCAGTGTACATTTGTACGCCATGATACTGAGCTGCTCTGTCCACTAGCTGGTTAAATGCAACAGTGTCGTCAGAAGGAGATGGCTTTGTGGGGTATGGAGAGGGATCGGGTATGGGTTGTGTATAATATGTGTCATCAGGATCATTATGGTCACTCCATGTGTCATCCTGGTTTCCTTGATCTTCAGGTTGTATAAAATCATTCTAAAGATCTTCACCCATGTCTTCTTCCTCATCATATTCCATAGGTGTAGGAGAATATGGAACATAAGGCATGTTAGGAGTGAAAGGAGGAGGTGTGAAAGGTCTTGAAGGGGATGTGGCAAAGTCCTTTTTCTTAGTAGGAACAGGAGAAGGGGCTTCAGTGTCCAGTCTTCTCTTGTTTTTATTGTAGAGTGCTATATGTCCTGTATCAGGGTGTGCATACAGTCTCTATTGTTCTGGGGACATTGGATCTGGATGAAAAAGTTCTTCCTCCACTGTCCGTGGCTTTGGTGCCGAGGTTTTTGGATCAGTCCCTTGCTTGTCCTTATTTTTAGTTTTCCGGTGAGTTTCGGACTCGAGGACCCTTGTGTGTGGAGCTTTTTTCGGCTCGACGGATGTGTTTGGGTCGAGTGTCTTTTTAGGCTGGACATCTTTTGTATGATGGGCAGCATTCTTTGGCTCGATGGCCTTTGTCGGCTCGACATCTCTTTTCGGCTTGACGGCCTTCTTTGGCTCAACGACCTTCTTTGGCTCAACGGCCTTCTTCGGCTCGACAGCAGTCTTCAGATCGAGGACCTTCTTTGGGTCGACACCCTTTTTCGGATCGACGACCTTCTTGGGATCGAAGGCCTTCTTCGGAACGACGACTTTCTTGGTGTTGACGCCCGTTCTCGACTCTGCGGCCCTTTTTGAGTCGACGGCCTTCTTGGACTCGATGACTTTTTTGGGTGGAGCGGTTTTGCTCGATGCCGAAGCCACTTTGGCAAGTGTTTTGCTCCGTGCCGGGGTACCGGAAGGCTTGGGTGTGGTCTTCAGAGCCGAGCCGGAAGGCGGGGCTTCTGAAGCGGTGTTTCGGTCGCTGCTAAGGCTTTTAGGAGATAATTTGACTGGAGCCTTGTCTGGAGGTGGAGGCGGAGTAAGGGCTTTGGTACTCACGGTTTGCCCCGGTGTGATCTGGTCATCAGAGTCCGACTGGTACTCTATGGTGACTATCTCCAGGTCGTTGGAGCCCTCCGCCTCTGGGAGTTCATGTTCGTCGTCGGATAGTTTTCTTCGACCGGAACAGAGCACAAGCTGGACAGTGTTCTTCGTTGTGCTCCGGAGATAGGCGCCTGTTGCGTACCTTATGATGGTCACTGTGTGGAAATTTAGATACACACTGTGGGCATCTTTTAAACAGGGACCTTTCCATCGGCAGGAAGCCCACGTGGCATCGAAAAGGCCCAGCGGCCCGCATCGACGACCAGAGAGAAATGGAAGTGTTGTCGAGTCGAGGCATACCGAGCAGAAACAATACTGTCGAATTTAGTAGGTTTTGGCTATAGTAAGTTGGAAAACTTCGGTACCGAAGTTGGAGCTGTCGAAGTGCACCCGAACCCAATGGTGGAAAAAAACAATCTGAAGATGGAGAAGATGCCCATGCGCACTGTAGTCCAGGGGAGGAGTCACCTATCTCGTGATACTTCGAAAGACTCTTCCAAGACAACAAAGTGCAAACATCCGGACCCAACTCTAGGCAGCGATCTATGCTAAGATATGAATTCAGCAGCCCACATGCCTCGAACATATCTGTTTCATGCAGGATCTCGGAAGCACCTTCTTTTTAACACTACCGTCCCCGGCATGGCGAGGGTGGTCGTCCACATAAATGCCCACCGCAGACATGTACGTTTGTGTGTGTGGTGTTATGGTACAATTACATGCCGCCCTCACGTATACTGCGGTTGTGAATCTGACATGCTAACAAACATGCGTCAATGCTCTTGGCAGCTAGAAGGAAGATTGTTAATGAGGGCACCCCTGCCAGAGGGGTAGCATCGATGCCACTGCGGCGAAGGTCACCCGCCGTGGCCTCTCCTTCTGTGCCCTCTCCCACTTGCATGCGCCTCCTCGCCGATCTCGCTAGCCACATCTGCCCTTCCTGCCGGCTTCTCGCTCTCTCTGGCCTTGTTTCCCCCGCCTTTCTCGCTCCCCTGTATGTGTAGCGCTTTCCCTTCTGCCCTTGCTTCCTTCACCCCTCTCTATCTCGTTCCACTTATGATCCCGTACGCACATCTCCCTCCAGCTGCCCTGGTTTTCATCTCACCCTCTATTCCGCTCCACTTCTGACCCTGTCTGTGTGTACGTCTCCTTCCCCCAGGTTATGTCTCCATCTCGCAATCTCGTTCCACTCCTGGCCCCCATGCATGTCACTCTCTGCTCATTTCCGTCTCCCCCTCTCTTTCTACCCTCAATTCTGAACACCTGTGTATCTCTCTCTGCTCTGTCTCTCTCTTCCCTTATGACCTTCATCCATGTCTCCCCCTCAGCCCTTGTTCCCCTCCCACTCCCTATCTCGCTCCACTACCCTGTCTGTCTCTCTCTGCCCTTGTATCTTGCTCCACGCCTGGCCCCCATGCATGTCACTCTCTGCTTGTTTACGTCTACCCCTCGCTTTCTTCCCCCACTTCTGAACACCTGTGTGTCTCTCTCTGCCCTGTCTCTCTCTCCCCTTATGACCTCGATGAGTGTCTCCCCCTCTGCTCTTGTTCCCCTCCCACTCACTATCTCACTCCACTTCCCCATGTCTCTCTCTGCCCTTGTTTCCACCTACCCTGTCTCTCTCTCCCCTTCTGACCTCCATGCGTTTCTCTCTCTGTCCTTGTTTCCTTCTCTCTCTCACTCGCTCCCCTTCTAATCCTTGTGTGTGTCTCTCTCTGCCCTTGTATCCATCTCCCCCGTGCGGTAGTTGTAATCAGAAGTATGGTAATGACAGCACCAACTAATTTAAATCGCGCAAACTGCTATAGTGAGGGAAATTAGTCAAATACACAATAAGGAAGGATAAGTAAATCGCCTGACCAAAAACACCTGTGAGGCAGGCCCCCTAAGCATAGTGTGAGAAAGTATAAAACAGCGGCCTGTTTCATAGGCCTTCGCCATGGCACAGCGCACTGTGATGATGTGCTGGTAAAATGTGGCACCCTTAGCAGCATGGCCTAGGGGGGCCGCAGTGACCCATTTGTCTGAGGCGACAAGGGTTTTCGCCAACGTCCTATAGCCCCACTTTGGCCATCTACTGTCACGTTTCCTGGGTGCTACCCAGAGGACGCCCCTCCCGGTGATGCTTGTCTCAGAGGGCCCCAATTTTAAGGTACCGGCTGGGCCCCATGTTTTGGTTTTTGAAACATAAATAAAACACATTGTAATGTTAATGTCAATAGCTCAAACTCGCGTAAATACGTGACCTATTGCATTGCAAATGCAATAGGTCTCGCATTCGCGAGAGATTAAGCTATTGCCATTGTAAATGACAATGCCATTTATTTATCTGTTTTCAAAACCAATACATAAATAAAAAGTTTGTCTTATACAATGCCAATAGCTCTAACTTTTGCAAAGGCGAGACCGTTGCATTGTAAATGCTTATTTTTATTAGCAGCCTGTCATTTTGTAAGAAATAAACCAAACTATGAAAGGTCGATTCTTAGGACTATCACTTTTTCGTAGAGAAAATGTAGTTCAAGTAGGTTCAGTTGCTGACATTTCTTTTTGTGCCTGGCGAGGGGTACTGTTGTTGCTAAAATAATTTTCCGCACTGGTTCATAGTCATTCTTTGCTTGCTAATGGTATGACAATTCCAAGAAGGTTTATTAGGTCATTAAGAATCAAAGTGTTTTTTTTTTACACATTTTCAAGTAAACTCTGGACATCTGAAACCAATGTTTTAGGTGCCAGGGTTTGCATGCAGTTTTGAGGGGGGAAAACCAGAATATAAAAGAGCGAAGTTGATGTTCCCTTTTCACATCAACGTAAATGTGTTTACAAGTAATACTTAAAACTGAGGGACGATTTATTAGTACGGGCTGCCACACTGAATTTAAGAAGTTTGCCCCGGATTACACAATCTAGTGAAATCGTTACACTGGTACAGAAACGCAGATCATCTTTTGCAGACAGTCTAGAACTGAAACACTTCGGCACATCTGTCCCTCTTCTCTTCAGCATGAAGTTCTTTTACCTTATGCCTGAATTCAAATTATTTTTCATAAAAAATTAGGGTAGGTGTATATTTTTATATCGAACTTAATACTAATATTTTTTCTAATCAGCAATTTTAACTTTAAGAAAAAATTAAAGTTCACCTTTTCAAATGTGCGGCAGAATTTCTTATTACTTCCAGTGTTCAGTTTTTTTACACTGTTACAGCACACTTAATATGCATACACTTTAAAATAAACAAATTTAACCTCTTAAATATCACAAACAAGGTTTCAAATGTAGAATTAAAAATGAAGTACTTTCCTCAGACTCACCCAATTAGAAACTGGATTATTAGTTTAGTGTGGTAAGTACCCTTCTAAGTAATAACCACAGTCAACCACTAAACGCACTAAAAAATCCTGAGCTCAACCCCCTGGTAGAGATAGTACAGAGCAGACAGTCTTAACTTAGGGCAATGTGTAAATTACGTATGCAGTACTAAAAAACTAATGACATCTGATTAAGCAAACTCTCAGAACAAATTAGAAAAATAAAGTAAAATGTAATGAATGAAATGGCACAGAAATTACAAAAATCCTGAAAAGCAATATGGAGAGAAGATTTTTTTTTTTAAGTTTTAAGTAAACATGGCACCAAGACACACAAAGTGTGAATTATAGTCAATAGCTGCTGTAGAAAAAGACCTAGGAGCAATATGATGCTGACTACGATCGAGCTTCAGGTTGGATACACTAACCAGGTTTGTACAGGTCAGAGATTTTACCTTCTGACTTTAGTCCTTTAAGTCAGTGGCATAACACAGGCCCCTGCAGCCCCCGCAGGCCCCGCAGTGCGGGGGGTGCCCCGAGTTGCAGGGTGGCCCACTCAGCACAATACCCTGTCCCGAGAGCTCCTAATGAAATCCGGAGCCGGGCCCCTCCATGTACCTTGCAGGAGGGTCCCTTCAAGTTTCGTTAAGCCACTGCTTTAAGTCCCAATCCACCACAGGAGTACACTTCTAAAGCCCCCTCAGGACGTCAGGGGAGGCACTCAGAGACTCACAGGGTGGCACACAAAGACCAGTCCAAGTCCAGTTGCCACTAGTCAGCTGCAGGAATGACCTCTTGGAGCTTATTGTAGCCTTGCAGCTGGAACAGGAGGTCAGCATTATGACCCTTGAGTCTACTTCTTTGTCATGGGTACAAGAGACAAAGCAGGTCTAGGTTCTAGGCTCTACCAGATTTCAGACAAGCAGGCCCAGTCCTCTTCTGATGTTTAAAAGGTCCAGGGGTGTTCTGAAATGGGTGCCTTGAGGTGCCACATTTATGCCTGGCCTGACCTAATAAGCCAGAATGGCCCCAGGGTATCTCCTAACCAATGTGGTAAGGGTTCCCAAGGCTAACACTACCCACTTTGGGCATTTTCAATATGGCTGAACTGTTCGGCCACAATAAACTTAGGATCTGGAGGCTTGAGGTGTGTGGGGGAAGTGTACAATGGTAATCCCAGTATTCTCCCTCATCTAAAATTATAATCAAGTTTTAGGGAGTCCCTGCAACCCCAACAAAATCAAAGACAGACATCTGGTAGAAAAAAGCAGAGCTTTCAGCAACCAAACAGTAGAAATACACAAATAGGTTTGGCATTATGTTTCCCTCCTTTGAAGTGTGTCCTAAATGTTGTATGTAAATCCAGAAGACCTGTATTTCAAAGGGTGACCCACTTTGATAGAGGCCGGTCTGCCTGGGGGGAAAGGGATGGTGGACAAAAGAAGGGTACAGGCCTGGGTGATAGCTACATCTGCTTTTAACAGGTTAGGCCTCTTTGAATTAATCAAGTCCTTGGGCCTAAACCATAGGCCATCC
Organism: Lissotriton vulgaris; assembly: GCF_964263255.1. NCBI lineage: Eukaryota > Metazoa > Chordata > Amphibia > Caudata > Salamandridae > Lissotriton > Lissotriton vulgaris. Next base: position 1,615,732,795 of record NC_141694.1, read on the forward strand.
GGTCAAGGGCACAACAACACCTCCCCACACCCAAGCTCTTTTATTCCTGTCCTGGGAGCAAGATCACACCTTGTTCATGCCTATTGAAATGCTAAGTACTAACTGGCAGAAGAGGGAGAGCAAAATGCAAATTTAGCTTCCAGGGACTTTGAACAGGGAAAAGTAATCTTCCCAAAATATTTATCTCACATCCCACTTCAGTGAATTGGGCTTGCATTAAATATTTCCAAATGTCCAGAAAAATGCATTTGTAGCAGTTTACTACATGGAGATAACATCCATTACACTTAAAATTGCATTCCAAAGCTTTCCTATGGAACAACCAACCCTGCTAAAGTAAAAATAGCTTTTAGGGGTGTTAGACCTGACATCATTGGCTTGAGTCTCTCCTCCATTTTTTTCTGTTTGCCTCCTCTGTTCTCGATGTTTTTGCTGGTATACTGCTTTGGGCACTGTGCCACTGCTGATCAGTGCCACAGTGCAAGTGCTCCCTATGTAAAATTGCTGTATTGACTGAATTCCAGGTTTGGCTTATTTGGTTTACTGTCAGTCCCTAGTCTAGTGCACCAGGAGTGCCAGGGCTTGTAAATACAAATGCTGCTCGTGGGCTTGCAGCACATGTTGTGCCACCCACAAGAGCTGCCAAGTAAAAGTATGTCTACAGGTCTGCCATTGCTAGACCTACGTGCAGTCTGGTACTGTCGCGCTGACTGCGCAAGTACACCTACTTGCCAGTCCCCAAACCTTCCCTTAACTTCATGTTAGTCACCCCTATGGTAGGCCTGAGGGCAGGGTGCATTGTAAGCATAAGGTAGGACAAGCCTGACCAAGTTGGCATGTCCTAATAGTGAATTACAGCCATATTCGTTTTTCACTATTGTAAGGTTACCTGCTCTCCATTAGTTAGAATGGGCTGCCATGATTATTAATGCTATAATCCTAGCTGGCTCGGGGAGCATGGTACAATGTCGAGTTTGGTATCCCTGAACTCGGGGTTTAATCACGCATCCGTTTGTGTGGATGGTTTTTGGACTCTGGGTTTGAAAATAGCACTTTAGAAAGTGGCTATTTTCTTGTCTAACTATTTCTGGTTTCTGCTGGGTTGGTGTGTATGTGACAGGAGCTGGGTGGCTCCAGAGGTCTGAGTGAGTCATTGTGGGATGAGTGGGACATTTGCATTGAGAGTAGGGGTAGAGTAGTTCCTGATAGCCTGCCCTGCCTGATACAATGCTGGCTCCACCTCTTGCCAGGCGACTGATGACTCTGTGCCTGCCAGGGACGATCCTGGCCCCACCTCCTACCAGGAGGCCGATAGCTCTGCTCCTGCCAGTGACAATGCTGGCTCCACCTCCTGCTGGGCGTCTGAGGACCCAGCCCTGCACAGTGAATAGGCCAGGTGCCTCTGCCTGGCTACACCCACAACAAACCCAGGATGTGGGGAAATTCCCCTGCATGGACAAAGGGATCGAAGCCAAAAAGGGGTATAAGAGAAGGACCCCTGAACCAAGAATTTAGATCACTTCTGACAAGGAACCTGAACCAAGGACAAGAAGCCTGCTGATCCAAGGACTTCCCTACCCCTTCTGCCAGAGTGCTGTTTGCTGGGGGAGTCCTGCAATTGCTTCTTTATTTTTGCCAAGGAACCAGGAGAGAGGAACTGTGTGTGTACTCTCAAGCTTTGCTAAAGAAAATCTCCAAGGGCTGGAAGAGTGCCAGCCTCCTGTTGAAGTCACAGGGCTAAAGGACTTCATCTGCTAAAAGTGCTTGTTGCTGGAACCTGAGAGTCCAGCACCTCTGAAAGAAACCAGCAACCTCGACGCCGCCGGACGCCGCCGAATCCAGCTCGACATCGTGAGTAACGGCTCCAGTGTCCCGCTTCCTCGACGCCGGCCGCCGGGCCCGATCGACGCCAGCAGCAACGCCAGTGAGTAGCGAGTTCGGCTCCAGCTCCAAGTGACCCCGTGTCTGCACCGCTGCTGATCGCATCGACTTCGAGCCCTCTCGACGCCGTGAGCGCTGCTCACTCTTGCAACATCACCATCGACATCGACGACAACGCCGTATCCTGCTTTGCCTCGTGAGCGCTGTTCCTGCCGGACATCTGTCGACGCCGCTGCAGGTCGCCCAGACTTCGAGGCCGGATCGACGCCGGAGACGCGACGCCGGACATCTCGATGCCACTGATCATCGTGTGCTTCGCTTTTCCAAGGTACTGTGTTGTGGGGGTCTGTGCGACTCCGGGCTCGACGAAGCGCTCCTCGCGGTCGACGCCAAACCCTTTGGATTAACTTTGCCTCGACGTCGTGTGACTCCAGTGTGGGTTACATTGTTGCCAAGAACTGTGTTTTAAAGAAGATGAGTTGCTTTTGATACTAAAGACTTTTGTCTACTACACTTGAACTATTATTTTTCCTTCCAAGAGTATTTATTAAGATTGTGGTATATTTTTGTCGTTATTTGGTCTTGTGCTAAGCCTTATATAAAAATCCTTATTTTTATAATACTACTGTGTCGTGTCCATTTGTAGTGTATTCACTTTATTACTGTATGCGGTCATAAATGCTTAACACACTGCCTCTGAGATAAGCCTGTCTGCTTTTCCAAGCTACCAAGGGGGTGAGCAGGGGTTATCTAAGTGTGTGATACCCTTGCCCTGACTAGAGGAGGTGAGTCCCTATTTGTCAGAAGTGTATACCTCTGCCAACTAGAGACAGCCAAGTCTAACAAGGGGGTTTTCACTGTAAGGAGATGTTTACAGTTAAACTTTTACATGTCCGACTTTTAAATATCAGGCACCCTGCCAGTTGGGTAATAGAGCCTACTTAGGGGCAACATATTCATATTTTAAAGGAAGGCTTAGGCCTGTCAAAAGGGCTTATTTTATCAGGTCAAATTTGCAGACATAACCTGCAGTCATGCTACTGGTGGCAGGACTTTGGTCATGTTTACAATGTCACTAAAGTGGATGGCACAATGGTGCTGCAATACACTGTAACATTTACCATACAAGCCCTGGGTACACTGTGATACCATATATTAGGCACTTATAGCTACGTTAAATATGTCAATCAGGAGTATACCAATTTTACCATTTTGAAAGTAGGAGCACAAATACTTTTCAACTGGTTATCAGGGGTAAAGTGCAAAGAGTTATATATCCAACAAAAATACAGTTCAGCAAAAATGCAAAGAAATCCCGGCTTACCCTGTAGAAAGGGCAAATTTCGAACACACATAATTTGGTCAGGAGATATAAGTCAGGCTTAGAATTCACCTGCTTCCACATTTTTCATAAAATTTCAATAGCAGGGCTGGGATTGAAGAACAGTGGAATTCCAACTTGGTGAAGAGCAAATCATTCATAATTCTCTCTTCTTTTGTAGGGCTTGTAAGCTGCCATCTGCTACAGAGATGTTCTGCTATATGAATGAATGAATAATGCTTATAAAGAACAAACTGCTACCCTAGCAAAGGAAAACAGATAGTAGGGCATAGGATTATGAACATTGAAACAGCCAGGTCTTATGTATTTTTCTAAAAGAAAGATAAGTAGGGACAGTCACAGAAAACGGAAACAAGATCCAGATCTTTGCAGTTATATGAAAAAATTATCAACCACTAATACAACTTCTCTTGACAGTACGAACCCGCAAGATTTAGCAGAAGAGGAACGAAGAGCACACACATACATACATATAAGGAGCTTTTCTTAAAATAGTGCCTTCACTTTTTTTGCTGTCTAGACCAGGTACAAGGCCTTAATGGTACATCTTTGTTGCATTGGAAGCCAAAGTAGAGTAGGAAGGAGTAGGAAGGAGATTGCGGCCCGCTTCCTGTGGGAAAGGTTGAATATCACTCAAGAAATAACCTTCTTAACAACTTGAATCCTATGTATGAGACTGGCATGAAGCACAAGATATAAAGAATGTGTATAGGCCAGGCATGAGGTAATTAAAACATGGAATACTGTTTTTCAAACTGACAGGGGAAGATAAGGAAGAACTTTGCAAACAGACCGTAGCAAACCCAAACATTTAAAAGCCATTGCTGCGATCTGAAGGGTAAATGATAAACTGGAGTTGAACAGCACACTTAGGTTTATAGTGCAAGATGTAGGGGTGGGAATGGGATCGAACACTGAAGGCCACTATCTAGAACACCAAAGAGCCCAAAAGTAGGATGTCTGTCATCAGAATTCAATTTCACAAAATTGTGGTTCATCCATCCTGCTGCAGCCACCATACAGGCAGCAAAATAACTTTGTGCTTCACCAAAGTTGTCTGAAATGGGGACGATGAACTAAGTAGCGTCAGCATAGGACATCTAACAGAAGCAATAAGATCTAATTAAAGCTGCAAGAGAGGTGATGTATATATTACACAGAGTGGGACAGAGGGAACTTCCTTGTGGGATGCCATAAGGAAATGTAAAATTGCTCAAACGAACAGGGGTTAAAATACACAGATCACTAGGTCAAACAAAATTTGAGCCATCCTAAAGTCAAACCACAGACACCAACATTTCGGAGATGCTCAATAAGTACAGAGTGAAAGACCATGTTGAAAGCTGCAGAGAGAGCTAGAAGGAGTAGAGTGGTAGATCCATCCTAGTCTAAAGTGGTTCTGAGTTCATCATTCCAGCTAAGAGCATGGTCTCTGTACTATAAAGCACTCAAAAGTCAGACTGAGTCAGTAATCTTTTCTCCACAGCCATTCAAGAGCTTCATAATGACCTTATCTATTCTCATAAAACCGGGGTGTAGATGGCTTTCTCATGCTAGATTTTTTTATATCGGACAGTAGCTATTTTATCTTGAGATCTAAAAAATCCAGCTGTGACAGCCAAATCAACTTGACTCAGCTGAAAGGGATTGTAAGAAGTAGTGCTTAATGCTGTAGCTAGAGTCTCCTTAGCCATGACCTGGTGCGCATCATCTGCAGTTCAGGCTAAAATGTGCATGTCCATTCACTAATTTTAATTAAAAAAAGAGCACTAGAAAATGGTCTAACCAAAGAAGGGTCATGGGTGTACCAATCAATCAGGTGTTTGTTAAGAGCGACTACTCACCCATAAGGGTCTCAAGGTGCTGGGGGGTGGGGGTCGCACGTTCCAGTCCATCAAGGAAGGGGTCTGTCGAAGAGCCAGTTTTTGAGGTTTCTTGCATAGATGTGGAGCGATGTTATCTGTCAGAGGTGGAGCGAAAGGTTGTTCCAGGCTCTGGTCGCGTAGAAGAAGAAGAAGGAGAAGATCTGGCCTTTCTGGTGCGGGGGACCACGGCATAGGAGAGCTGGGCTGATCGTAGGGTCCTTTGGGGTGCGTGGAATTTGAGTCGGCTGTTCAGGTATGCTGGTCCGGTGTTGTGGCGGTCCTTATGAGCATGCGTTAGCATCTTGAAGGTGACTCTAGCTTCAATGGGGAGCCAGTTGAGTGTGCGCAAGTGCTGGGAGATGTGGCAGTGTCTTGTCAGATTGAGGACCAGTCTTGGGGCGGCATTTTGGAATTTCTTTAGCTTGCGGGTGAGGTTTTTGTTTATTCCGGCATAAGAGTGCGTTGGTGTAGTCGAGCCTGCTGGTGACCAGGGCGTGAGTGACGGTCTTTCTGTGTTTGAGGGGGATCCATTTGAAGGTCTTACATAGGAGGCAGAGGGTGTGGAAGCAGGACAACGAGACAGAGTTGATCTGGCGGTCCATTTTGAGCTCTGAGTCCAGGATGTATTTAAAGATGTGAACATTGAATCAAAAATGTGTCCTGCAGAACGTGTTGGGAGCAGAACACCCTGTTTCAACCCCAGGATTTTCAGAGAATAAATCAGCTCCAGAGTGTCTTTGTCCTCCCACTTATCAAAATGAATGTTTAAGCCTCCCAGTGTCAGGAAATTAGAGGTCTTAAGATGATGGGCGGAGACCAATTCAGCCCACTCAGCCACAAAAGTAGCTTACGCTTCAGGAGGCCTGTAAATCATGGTCCCTCTAGTAATAGTAGTAGAGGAAATAGTTGTAGTAAATTTGAGGCTAACATTAAGAGAAAATGCCAAACATTCACTATTAAGAGAATATGGAAAATGAAGAAGTGAACATGAGAATTTCATCTTGTGAATTAAAGCCAACCCCCACCGTATTTATTTACATGTTCAACACTTTTAATTGGGTAAGCCTTAGAAATATCCATGCAATGTCTGGGGCAGATGATTCCTAAAGCTAAGTTTCAGATAAAAATATGACATTAAGTTTGTATTCATTAATACACTAAAATGTATCAAGTTGGTATTTAGCAAAGGATCTCACATTAATAGATAACGTTAAATGTGTTAAAGTAAGGTTATTGGCATAAGATGTATTGTAATTAGAATATGAGGTAACATCAGGACTAAAAGCAGACAGGGTGGAAAGCTTACAGAAAAGTCAACGCAAGGGACTCTCTATGTCCCTTTCTGAAGAAAAAAGGGAGAAACCTCATTCAGTGCATAAACGTTATTCACAGAGTAAATAATACCTGGATTCTATGTGCAAAGAATCAGGGAGCGGGCGCTTTACAATCTGGTCACAGAAGGCTTGGCTTTGCACCAATGTGCAGCAACCTGGCTTGTGATGCAGCTTGTGTCTCTGCACATGCGCGGTTGTTCCGAAAACTAGGCCACCAAGTGAGACAACACTATGGAGAGAGTGGGTGCAAAGTTAGGGGGAAGAGGTGATCACACCAAAAGTTAAAGTGCAAATTCAATATCCACTGTAAAATGCCCCCACTTAAAAACAGAGAGAAGATACTAAAATCAAAAATAAAATCACACCCAATACGAAAAGCGCTTTACCGTTAGTACAATTTATTTTGTTTTATTTTCCGTTGTAAATGGAGTTCACCATCTTAAATTAAAATAAAAGGAAATAGTGTCCACATCGTTCCATAGGCACGATTATATATGGCGATACATAAATGCAGTGCTTTAAATGGGCCGGTACTGTCCGGTACGGAGTACAGGCATTTTTTTATTTTGAGAGGGAGAGTACCGACACTTCTCAAGAGAAATGCTATACTTTTAATTGGAGAGTACCGGCACTTCTCAGAAACAAGCAGGTACTCTGGTATAGAGAACCTGCACTTCTATTTTTCCATTTCAAGTACTGCATAAATGAGTGGCTATAGAATGAGTCATCATTGCACCATTTCTCTCTCCCTTCTATTTTTTGCAGATGCTATACAGCATGAAGGGAAATAATTTTGATATTTGCCTGTGCTGCCCAGCATCATCAAAATGAAAGAAATAGGGAGGATTGAAGCAGAAATATGCATCCTTCTGCCCTGCATACATCTACTGCTGAATACAAAGATACATTAAGTATTTTGTCAGCCATGACATACACAGCATCTTGTGGAAGGTCGGAGCGTTTTTTTAAAGGATTTTATAATGCATACACCAGAGACGTTTTTAACACATGGTTCCTAAGTGCTGAGTTATCAAGCAAGTGGTTCACAAAATAAACAACTTCTGATTTATTTGGAATTGTAGCAAGATCCCTATAGGAAAGTGGTTCTCAAGCAACGTTTGAATTGAATTTGCTTGGATACTTTCGTTAATTCTGCTTATTTGATGTTTTACACCTTGTCAATCAGATTGTGTCTTTTAGATGATGGATGACGAAAGGGCTTTATAGGTGCATGATCGATCAGTGACTATCATCTAGTACTGAGCCATGCTTTCAACTGTGTATATGATCAATTATAAAATGATAGATAAAAAGTGATGTTTTGATTAAGGACATAGAAGTCACTTAAATAAAAGCGTACTAGTTTTATTGTTGCTACATATATAAAACCAATATATACATATTCACGAAGTGGATCAGCAATTGCGCAGACAACCTAGCCCCTCTCAGGACCCCGCCCAGCAGGACCGGCTGTAAGAAAGCACCCTGGTTTACAGACGAACTCAAGAGCTCCAAGAAGAACTGCTGAGCCCTCGAGAGAGCCTGGCGCAGAGACCCGACACCAGAAAACATGACCACCCTCAAGCTCGCCACTCGAAAACACCACCAACTGATCCACACCACCAAGAAAACAGCATTCAAGGAACGGCTGGACAACAACGCCCACAACAGCAAGGAACTCTTCAACATCGTCAAAGAGCTCTCCAACCCCAACGCCGGAAACAACGACATCACCCCATCACAAGACCTCTGCAACTCCCTCGCCTTGTACTTCCACAACAAGATCGCACAGCTTCAGCACACAGCCGACGCACCCTACGAGCGCACCAGCGCCCCCCACCACCACCCTCTGAGCCTGGACCCCGACCAACACCGAAGAAAACATACGCACGATGAACTCCATCCACTCCGGATCTCCAACCGACCCCTGCCCCACCACGTCTTCAACAAGGCCGACTCCGTCATCGCTCCCCATCTACGAGACATCATCAACGCCTCCTTCGACACCGCAACCTTCCCGGAGAGCTGGAAGCACGCCGAACTCAGCGCCCTCCTGAAGAAACCTTCAGCCGACCCCACAGACCTCAAAAACTACCGCCCCATCTCGCTCCTTCCGTTTCCTGCTAAAGTCATCGAGAAGACCGTCAACAGACAGCTGGCCGCCTTCCTCGAGACGAATGGCTCCCTCGACCTCTCGCAGTCCGGTTTCCGAGCCAACCACAGCACCGAGACCGCCCTCATCGCAGCCACCGACGACATCAGATCCCTGCTCGACAACGGCGAAACAGCGGCCCTCATCCTCCTGGACCTCTCCGCGGCGTTCAACACTGTCTGCCACCGCACCCTAGTGCAGCGCCTCAGCAACGTCGGAATCCAAGAGAAGGCCCTGGAGTGGATCATCTCCTTCCTCGCCGGAAGGGCACAGAGAGTCCGCATCCCCCTGTTCAGATCCGAGGCCACCGAAGTCATCTGCGGCGTACCACAGGGATCATCGCTCAGCCCTACCCTCTTCAACGTCTACATGAGCCCCCTCGCAGCCATCGCACGCCAACACAACCTCAACATCATCTCCTACGCCGACGACACCCAGCTGATCCTCTCCCTCACCAACGGCCCTGCCACCGCCAAGGCCAACCTACACGAAGGGATGAAAGACGTAGCCGAGTGGATGATGAACAGCCGCCTGAAACTGAACTCAGATAAGACGGAAGTCCTCATCCTGGGATCGTCGCCCTCTGCCTGGGACGACTCCTGGTGGCCCCCTGCCCTGGGCAACGCACCCAAACCGACGGACCAAGCACGCAACCTGGGCTTCATCCTGGACTCCTCCCTCTCCATGACCAGACAAGTCAACGTTGTCTCCTCGTCATGCTTCAACATCCTACGCATGCTACGGAAGATCTTCCGGTGGGATCCCCACCGAAACCAGGAAGACGGTCACCCAGGCCCTCGTCACCAGCCGATTGGACTACGACAACTCCCTCTACGCCGGAACCACTGCAAAACTCCAGAAAAGACTCCAGCGGATTCACAACACCTCAGCTCGACTCATCCTGGACATCCCCCGACACAGCCACATCTCCGCACACCTAAGAAACCTGCACTGGCTCCCCGTCAACAAGAGGATCACGTTCCGATTCCTCACCCACGCACACAAAGCCCTCCACAACCAAGGCCCAAGATACCTCAACGACCGCCTCAACTTCTACACTCCCACACGCCAGCTCCGATCGACCAGTCACGCCCTTGCCGCCGTCCCCTGCATCCGAAGAGCCACAACGGGAGGAAGATCCTTCTCCTACCTGGCCGCCAAGACGTGGAACTCCCTCCCCACCCACCTCCGCCTGACCCAAGACCACCTCGCCTTCAGGAAGCAACTCAAGAACTGGCTGTTCGAGCACTAGCAGATCCCCCCCTCCCCAAGCGCCTTGAGACCCTCCGGGTGAGTAGCGCGCTATACAAATGCCTTGATTGATTGATTGATTGATATGTATTTTTGGGTGTATATGTATATATATATATATATGTGTGTATATATATATATCTATATATATATATAGATATATATATATATGTGTGTATGTATATGTGTGTATATATATATATATACACACACACACACACACATTTGCAGGAGGTTTAGCCCTAGTACACCTGGTGGACAGTGCACAAGACCTTGAATTTGAAGCTAGCGCCTATTTCTGGTCAGTGGAGACCTCTAAGCGCTAGTATGATAGGACTCTACTTATGGAGGTTGGGACACAATCTGACTGCCTTGTTCTGAAGTCTTTGAGGCCTGGCAATGAGTTTTTTTTCAGAGTAGTCAAAATAGACAATGTTTTGGTGATGGAGGCATATCAAGATGACTGTTTGTCAGCTTAACTCTGTGCTCAGTGCAAAGAACAAGAAGAACTTTCTGCAGCAGAGAACTCTGTTCACACCCCCTTCCAAAGAACTGAGTTGGGTAACATGACTAAGGTCAGTGTCAATTAGAATTTAAAAATGCTGCTTCATACTTCCTCGCTTTTGTTTTTCCAGTGGAACACATGGTCCAAGAACATGGTGATGCTGGTTGGGTTCAATGGACTGTTTTCCAAGTAGAAACGGATTTGTGTATCTTCTGTGTACATTTGGAAGTTATTCTGGTAATGCCAGAGGAGGTATGCCTCTGTGACATCACTTCCATGATTTTCATTAGGAAGGAGGAGTTGGGGTAGGTCGATAATTGGCCAGTATTCCTGGATCAGCAGAAACTGTTTTCAGACGGAGAGTGAAGAATGCATGTTTCAAAGAACTACAAGCTGAAATGAGGCTGTTACTAACCTCATTTATGTCTGTGGCAAGAGGCGGTGGGGCATGCAGCTGGCATGACTGGTCAGAAAACATGCCCACTCAAGTACTCTCAGGTCTTTATTTATACATCAGCTAAGCACACCAAGGTTAAAAAAAATCCAGGCTCAGGGGTCATATGCAGGGCACGAGTCCTAAAAAAAGAAGTGGGGGGACAAGGTTACCGGAAGTGACGTCACGACAGGAAGTGACGTCACGAAAGGTGGCTCCAATCCCGTCCCAGAGAGGTCAAATAGTTAAGTCCAGCTGTTTGTAGGGGAGACGGCGTCCACCCAGTAAAATAAGTGGGGGGACGCCGTCCACCCGTGTGGTACCTGGACTCGAGCCCTGGTTGTACGTTATCTGCGATCATTCCAAGAATATGAAACAACATGCCAGAACAGCTAAGACTGCAAAAAAAATTGAGGATTTTAAAAAATAAACTCAAAACGTATCCTTTTAACTTTAATACCCAACACAATCATTCAACGTAGGTGTTAGGTTTTCTCTCCGCTTAATTCTTATGGATGGATGTTTGTTAAAACTGGTAGAACATCGCGTTCTGAGCTCTATACGTTGCAATATAAGATTTATATTCACTCATTCATTCAAAAGGGGTTAGTGGGAACGTTGCACACTTTTGTTTGGAAGGCCAGGATTGAGACCTCAGTGTTTTAAGGGGTAGAACAAGGTGAAGTTTTATTAGGGGTGAGATGGGGTCAGTGAGACACACCCAGGGCATGGATGATGAAACTGGCATGTTTAGGATTCAAACAATAAGACAACATCTTCACAGTGTTGTTGAAATATGCATGAGCCTCATTTTAAACGAGCGAGCTCAGTCAGTTCCTGATAGATGTTAAATAATTCCATGGTCTTGTTGGGTGCCTCCTGAATGTGCAAACTATTACTGTTTAGAACCTGCAAGGCTTTCATTTCGATTAAGCAATCTACATATCCAGTCTTTCACAAATGATGAAGTGGCTGGGAGGTGACATGTTGGCACAGTGCAAACAAGCTTTAAATAATACATTTAAAATAAGAAATTAGTTTACCAAATGTAAAATTGTGTGCCTTGTTTGGCTAAAAATTGGTTCACCGATTACATTTTCCTATTAAAGTTGACTTTTTCATTTGTTTGGGGTTGATCAACGCTCTACCCACAGAAGATAAAGAAAGATGTTTACACCCTTTAGCCAGAAGAAAGTAGAGTTTCTTGAATGCATCCCTTGGGATGTCCGTGAAGTTGTGACCTCTGTCGCAGGACCAAGCTGTCAGCTACCTCTGATCAAGGAGTTTGGCACAATGCCCCAGGAGCACTTTAAATATATTGAACAATAGCAGAAAACAGGCAGGACACTTTTATTGCCTTGACATATTTAGAACGCCTCTTCTGATCTACTTAGTCAAGTCAAGGAAATTTGCAAGAACCATAAACTCTGCGGTATGTGAGTTGGGACTCTTGCCGCCCTTGAAAGCGCATAATCTGTGGTAATTTCACGAACAGGTTGAGTATTTTTCATTTGCACCTGCTTAGCTTTTTCTTAAATGCCACCACCATATTTATTTCAAGCACCACTCTAGTCTAGATGATGCCAAGCGGCATTAGCTCATTCTCTTCAATGGACGCCCGCTGGGGGACAGTTTCATTGGATCAATGACCTATTGTTGAACAGCATCAGCCATCATGCTTTACTCATGTCTTTTCGTGCAGGAACAAATGCAGCTTCATTCACTCTTCTGTCCCACAACTGTATCTAACAGAAAAGATCAACACCCACTTATATTTAGCCGCAAAGGTGATAAGGTCTCCTTTTTTTGATATGTTTTCATACAGCACAAACCTAGAAGGAGCGCAACGGAGCACTATGCGACACACTAGGTACGGAATGATTCAAGAGCCTGTACAGCAATTAGAAGGTTATGTAGGAGAGCATCTCTGATAATCTGATCTCATTTGAGAAACTGATTGTATGGGTGGTTTGTTTCTGGCTTTTATACTTTTTGATCCCAGTTTTCCAAAAACATGTCCTAGAACATAGAAGAACAGAAGATGTGGTAAGCACACTCCAGTTTCCACACATGCAAGGAAGTAATGAATTACTTGTCAGTCAAAATAAAAACACAGCATAGGAGGCACAATAAAAACTGATGATGGTGGAAAAACTAATGGACCATCGGTTGAATCCAAGATGGAGCACTTCCTTCCAAGCTCAGAATGAGAGTCAATGAATATTAATCCTAGCTCTTAAGACCTAGGAGGCTGGGGAGAACCCTCCTTTCTTTAAGATACACTGCTAATTGTGATGGACCCGGATGAGATACTTGTGTTTATAACACAGATATTCTCTCACAAAGAATGTGTGCTAGATGTATCATGATGTCAAGGACAACCACAAATGATTGTCATGAGGATAACTGTCACAGCGGCCAGCTGCTTTTAAGTTATACTGAGTTTTTTTCAAGCAATTACACATAGCAGATACACAGCATACAGATTTCAGTAAAAAAATTATATTTCTGACAGGCCAAACACAGGACCTGTGATGTGTAGCATGTGGTTTCATTTTAATTGCAACTGACTTCTGAGATTTTTTTATCCTTCCTTCGCCATGCTGGTGTTGCCCGCTACATGAGCAAGTACAAGCCCACTTCTAGTCATAACCCTGTTCATTGTTGTGTCATGTTTACTGCAAGTCCATAATCGCACACGTCAAATACACACTTGAAATTGAGTCTAGGTAGACCCTCCAAATGTTATTTTTGTTTCCCTTGCACAGAATTAAACACAAAGGGGGATTCCTAAACCCTCAGTGTGGCTGACAGATTTCTTGCATTCAATTCCTCCCTAGAAAAATGAATGGTGCTACAGCTGTCCACCATGCAAACATTGTAGGACATTGCTAATGATCCATTTATCATAAATTCTTTAGGAAAGAATATATAAACTTAGTAAGTCGAACAAAAGTATGATATTCATCCGATTAAGAAAAGCGCTTGGCTGTGTGCGACATGTAAAGTCTGCAATGATTAAGTTGTGATGAGATTTAAGCAAAACATATCTGTAAGAGCAATATGGTACAGGTCCAGCGCAAGGTGCCACTGTGCATCTCGAGAAGAGATTAGGTGGATGTTCAATGCCACTGGTGTTTAAAGTTTATTGGCTGCAAGAACAAAATGCCGCCCTTATTGGGGAACAGCTATGCAGTTTCACAAACATATTTAAAACATTTCTTCAGCAAGAATCGATTTCTTTAAAAAAAAATAAGGTTGCCCTGAACACTACGAATGTTTCTTTATGCCAGAATCTTGAACCAAAAGATATTGTGACATTAGCAAGGCTGGGACTGCTTCTATATTGGGCTACAATCTAGACTGTCCCTGAATTGAAGTTTTGTAGGGAAACTCCGAGTGATATTTCACACCACCAGTTTTGTGCAAGCATGTACATGATCTTTTGGAAGCACTGGGGCTTGCTGAATTTTGGTTATCAACAACTATGATAAAGCTATCTGTCATAACTTTGTATTGGGAATGCATCAGTTTGTTCAGATAGGTAACCCTGGTGTGGTACGATCACACAGTATCCTTCACAACCAGCACCCTGCTCATCTTGCAGGCAAGCTCACCACCTCTGGTGGCTGTCGGCACACCCATAGCCAGGACACCATCAGAAGCTAGCCGAAGAAGTGTAAAACAGAAAAAATTCCATCTATGCACCCAGTATATCAAACAACATCCCCATAGCCATCAGGAAGGCCGCAACCCAGCTCCAATTTGGGAAAGAGTTGAAGATTCACCTCTTTATTGAACAGTACATCACACTGCAGTCATCTTCCACCACTCAGCTTCCTCTCCTATTAATCGCCGCCTTTAAGCTCGCCTTTTACCATATAGAGGGTTCCGCAGCCTTTCGGCTGGGTTCACGCTATAGAAATACCACATACATACATACATACATAGTATTACTTCACTTTCAAATGTATTCCTGCATTTGAACAACATGTAGAAGCTATAGAACCCCCCAATGAGAAAAACACTTTATATTACATTTCGTCTTGGCACAATCCTGTTCGCATTGTGTATCAATCAAATGAACAACCTTTTAATGAGACTGCCAAATATTTCAATTGCCATGAATAGCCTGAATCAGAAATTCACTTATTGTTTTGTTGCCTTATTTACGATACACCTAGGAAAAAACGGTTGTCCCAGGCGCTGCACGTCTATGGTGAGGTTAGCCATCAGAATATGTTGATAATGTGTCAATCTTTTAATTCTACTCCGTCAACTTTACCATCTCGAATTATTTATTTGTTTCTTGGAGGATTTGCTATTGTTTACTTAAACTAGGATTTAATATTTTTGGGGATATGTCATTACAAAGAAAGTTGTTTTATAGATTTGCATTTTATGTAAATATAAGATATTTATTATCCTATTATGTTTCTGTGTTTTATGGATGTAGCATACCGAATAAAATAGTGTGACTTTGACAATGAACATATTCATAGAATTATGGCAAAATCATAGAGAAAATATACTATACCTACTAGGTTGAGATTCACAACCATAGACTAAAACGCACTGACTGCCATAAGAACAACATAAATATAACCATAGACAATTTTCAACATCCACCTAGATCGACTAACCAGCATCTCCATATAAGCTGACTGGAGCTAGAGTAATAAGAACCCCAGTACTAAGAAAGGTGTGAAACTTCACTGGCTTCCCATTGAGGAGAGGACCTCCTTTAAAGCCACGTGCTTTGTACATAGAATCATCATCGAAAAAGGCCCTGGTTATCTATCGTCTTTGATTAAACCGTATTTTCCAAGTTGGCGTTTGAGGTCTTCTGGAACTGGCTTGACCAGAGTTCCTAAATTGCACAGAACACGTCTTGGTGGCAGCGCTTTTAGGTTCTTGGCAGCCAAAGAATGGAACTGACTCCCACACAATCTTAGCCTAGAACCTTCTGAAGTCCTTTTCCTGAAACATCTAAAAACATGGCTTTTTAGAAATGGCCTCGATCATTAACAATGCAGGGAAGACCGTTACCAGATTGACAGTTCGAATTCAGCGCGGGGACACTCCGGATTTGAGTAACCAGGCCCTTTACAAAATGCAAACATAACAAGGGAGTTTGACCAAACTCAGAAATCTAAAACAGGTCCAAATTTTCATAGGGAAGTACTTATGTCAGCTTGATATTTTGGCAGTGTGCATACTTGGGTCAATTGTTTTTTCAGAGTATGTTTTCGACTATATTGTCACATGGAACCAATATCTAGAAACTAGAAAGCTGGAATGATGAAAACGGATTGAGCTGCGATTCTGATAGATCCAATGCCAAGCACTTCTGATGCAACGATCCATATCATACCAAATGAGCTGCATATGTCTACTGTTCATTAAATCCGAAGTGTATCAAATAATATTAGCTGAGATCCAACTCGACGGACTAGCCCCCTTGATCAATTTGACAAGAAAGCAAAAGCAACTCTAGGCTGATTAAAAATAAATTCAGCAAGTGGAGAGAGCAAAGTAATACTTACAATTTACAGGCGTGTGTCTGCTGCAGTCTGCGACAACCAGGCATATACCAAAATATAAAGTGTAGGGATGACTTAAGCAATTAATTCATACCATACGTCAGATACATAAGGATGCAAAACATGTTAGAAGAATCCTCTGAAAGCAAATGTGGGAAACCATCTGTGAATTTCCCTTTACTGTTTCCACAACCAACTACATTATTTAATTATTTCTTAGCCCAGCGTTATATCAAAAACTTGCTCTGACATTTTACATCATCAAATGTCCTCTACGAGCCATGACTGACTACAAAGAAAGAAAGAAACTGAAGTTCACCAGCAGAGGTAAATGGTAAATACTTTCCTGACTGGTAAAACTGTAACTAGAACTTCTAGTCACCCATAACTTCAAAAATGAATGCAGATCAGAGTAAAAAAGAAAGGAATTAGTGACTTAAGATATAGTAAAAAAGTAATGGAGCTTATTATGCTTGCCACCCCCCCCCCCCCCCCCCCGCATCCACCAGCTCATCTATGCAAGCATAATGCATCTGCCTCACCATATCTCAAGTATACAACTTCCATAAGTCAAACAACTCCTTCCCCCAGAACCTCTCCTTTGGCCCATCTGTAACAAGTTTATCAAAAAGAGGGAAGAGGAATGATTGTTCTATCAGTTCCCCGGAACATACATAGGTTAATCAAAGAGGATAGGACACTTGTAACCACTTTGCCAGAAGATGTATATTGTAAAACCCTCATAAACGCTGTGTTGTTCGAAGTAGCGGTTTATCTTGTTCTCCGCCCCACACAAGCGTTATGGCAGTAGTCATTGGGTTAGACAACTCGTGCTTTTGCCAGCCTCGCCCGAGGCAATCTCTGGTGTATCGTGGCACGACCGCAACACCGCCACCCTCCTGGGCAACCTCGCCAACCTCGGACTTAAACAACTAGTCACTTCCCCCACCCACATCGCAGGTCACACACTCGACCCCATCTTCACATCCAGCAACCATGTCTCCTTCAGCCACACTACGGACCTCCTCTGGACTGACCACAGCTGCGTTCACTTCACCTACAACAAACCAAAACCCAGCATCCACCTCCAACCTACCCTACAAAGGAACTGGAACAAAATCACCACGGACCAAATCTCCGCATCGCTCCTTCAAAACACCCCAGCCCTCTCTTCTAACGCTAACGAAGCCGCCGCCAACCTCACCCTATGGCTATTCAACACCGCTGACACCTTAGCACCACTGAAAAAACGTCAAAACAAACCTGGCAGCAAGAAGGCCTCATGGTTCAACGATGATCTCAAGAAGTCCAAGAAACTCTGCCGCTCCCTTGAAAAGGCCTGGAAAAAAGACCCAACCACCAGCACCAAGGACGCCTTCAAAAATGCCACCCGCACTCACCACCAACTAATCCGAAAAGCCAAGAAAACAGCATTCAAGGATCGACTTGACAACAACGCTCACAACAGCAAGGAACTTTTCAACATCGTCAAGGAATTTTCCAATCCCTCGGCCAACTCCAACGACATCACCCCCTCTCAAACCCTCTGCGACTCCCTAGCCTCATTTTTCCACAACAAGATTGCAGACATCCACAACAGCTTTGACAACCAACCCGGAAACCAACCCATCCTACCATTTGCTGATCATCTTCCCCCCGTGAACACCCTTAACGACTGGAACCCAATCTCCACTGAGGACACCATCCGCCTGATGAATTCCATCCACTCAGGATCCCCCACAGACCCATGTCCTCACCACATCTTCAACAAAGCAGACTCCGTCATAGCACCGCACCTCCGAGACGTCATCAACTGCTCCTTCAACTCCGCCACCTTCCCGGAAGACTGGAAACACGCTGAACTCACCGCCCTTCTGAAAAAACCCACAGCGGACCCCACCGAACTCAAAAATTACCGCCCCATCTCACTTCTTCCATTCCCGGCCAAAGTCATCGAGAAAGCTGTCAACAACCAGCTCGCCGCCTTCCTCGAAGCCAACAAATCCCTCGACCCCTCACAATCTGGCTTCCGAGCAAAACACAGCACTGAGACCGCCCTCATCGCAGCAACAGACGACATTCGAACTCTACTGGACAATGGAGACACAGTCGCCCTCATCCTCCTCGACCTCTCTGCAGCATTCGACACAGTCTGCCACAGCACCCTTTTACAACGCCTCAATAACATCGGAATCCAAGGAAAAGCACTTGAATGGATCACCTCGTTCCTCACCGGAAGAACCCAGAGAGTCCGCCTTCCACCATTCAAGTCCGAGGCCTCTGAAGTCATCTGCGGCGTACCACAAGGATCCTCGCTCAGTCCCACCCTCTTCAACGTATACATGAGCCCCCTCGCGGCCATCGCACGCCAACACAACCTCAACATCATCTCGTACGCGGATGACACCCAACTGATCCTTTCCCTCACCAAGGACCCCAGCACCGCCAAAACCAACCTACACGAAGGAATGAAAGAAGTTGCCGAATGGATGAAACAAAGCCGTCTGAAACTGAACTCAGACAAAACAGAAGTCCTCATCTTAGGAACATCTCCCTCTGCATGGGACGACTCTTGGTGGCCGGAAGCCCTCGGAAAAGCACCCATCCCGACAGACCACGCACGGAACCTAGGCGTCATCCTGGATTCTTCACTCTCAATGAACAGACAAGTCAGCGCCGTATCCTCTTCCTGCTTCACCATTCTTCGCATGCTCAGAAAAACATTTCGCTGGATCCCCTCCGAAACAAGGAAAATAGTCACCCACGCTCTGGTCACAAGCCGACTGGACTACGGAAACACCCTCTACGCAGGTACTACCGCAAAACTCCAGAAGAAACTCCAACGAATCCAAAACGCCTCAGCCAGACTCATATTAGACATCCCACGCAACGATCACATCTCTGGTCACCTTAAAGACCTCCACTGGCTACCCGTCAATAAGAGGATCACTTTCCGACTGCTTACCCACGCACACAAATCACTCTACGACATCGGTCCAGAATGCCTCAACTCACGACTGTCCTTCTACACCCCCTCCCGCCAACTACGTTCTTCCAGCCAAGCCCTCGCCACTGTACCTCGCATCAACAAGACCACCATGGGAGGCAGATCCTTTTCATACCTGGCTGCTAAAACATGGAACTCTCTCCCCGCTTACCTTCGCCTTACCCAGAACCACCTAGCATTCAGAAAGCAACTTAAAACGTGGATATTTGACAAGTAATTCTCCTCCCCTTCCTAAGCGCCTTGAAACCCTCCGGGTATGTAGTGCGCTATATAAATCCTTTGACTTGACTTGACTTGACTATCCAGAGAAAAAGTTTGTAACCCACTGGTAAGGTAGAAGTTAAAAATAGTCTCCAATCAACGAATTGGACTTTAATAATGTCGTTGGATAACTATAATTAAAATTGTAATGGGTATGGGTATATATGAAGTATTTTCACTATTTGTGAAATGAAACGGGTGACTAAAAAGTTTTTGATAGTCTTACCACTTAGGTTCAGCATTCACCACCTCTATTTAGGGTGAGTAGTTCTAAACCTAGAGTTCGTATGAATTTTACTCCCTCAGAGGGATTGGACATATAGTCCCAGGCCGCATGGGAAACTGATTCCGCGTCTGTGCTGGCGCTGCCCTCTGGACTCACCCTAAATAGAGGTGGTGAATGCTGAACCTAAGTGGTAAGACTATCAAAAACTTTTTAGTCACCCGTTTCATTTCACAAATAGTGAAAATACTTCATATATATTTTTTGTGTATTGTATGTGTTTTTTTGTCCTGACGAAGGCTCCATAGACCTACGGGCCCAGTGAGCTGAAACATGTCGACGTACTCCATTAAAGTGATATGCTGAGGACCCTTAACTCAGTCCCCAGAGCATACCCATTACAATTTTAATTATAGTTATCCAACGACATTATTAAAGTCCAATTCGTTGATTGGAGACTATTTTTTAACTTCTACCTTACCAGTGGGTTACAAACTTTTTCTCTGGATACTGCCACGATACACCAGAGATTGCCTCGGGCGAGGCTGGCAAAAGCACGAGTTGTCTAACCCAATGACTACTGCCATAACGCTTGTGTGGGGCGGAGAACAAGATAAACCGCTACTTCGAACAACACGGCGTTTATGAGGGTTTTACAATATACATCTCCTGGCAAAGTGGTTACAAGTGTCCTATCCTCTTTGATTAACCCATCTGTAACAAGACCACATTCATTGCTCATAAGGACTCCCATATTCACTTTGCGAATTACTGCACATTTACTCCCTACGATGTTGCTTACCCTGCTTATATGCCAACGTTAAATCAAGCCACTTGGGCTTTCTCGCTTTTGATGTATCCTTCCTCACTGCAGTGCCTGAAACAAGGAAGCGAGAACTTGTTTGTACTCTTCACTTCAGTTAGTCAAACAGGCTAACACTTCTATCTAAAGTTTTGATTGTGTGACATGTAGCCTATTTCGACAGCTTGTGTGAATGCATAAATGTTGGGGACGAGTCACCGTTAGCTGCTCAACTGCTTGGGAAGGTGAAGCTCAGTCTCCCTGTGTTGTCACATGGCTATTTTTGCTTATTTGCACTATGAAGGTAGACTTGTAACTGTTTTTCTTCACAGCCTCCTAAACTTGATATAATTGAGTATTTAACCTAACAACAGTGTCACATTGTAAGCCGTTTACCACAAAAATAAGGAATTCTGGCACTCAAGCGAGCTAGGATAGTTTGCATTCTCCGCAAGCCCATCTCCCCCACTCCTGATGCATCCCAGATTTTAGATCCTCCTCACTCAACAACATAGCAGTCTGCCCATGATCCACCCAAAGCATCTTCCTCTGCCAACCTCCACAGTACCGACTCCCAGGCCTGCATGCAAATGGTCCCTTCCATCCTCTCAACAAGTGATTTTCCATAGAACTTAGATACTTCAAAACAGGCTTTTTTGCAGTTTTATATAGCGCGAACTAGACCCGAGACATCGGGTATCAGAGCGGTTTACATGAGAACCAATTTCGCTAAAGATGGACACATTTATTTTTGTTAGGCACGGGAGATTAAGTGATTTGCCCAAAATGATAAAATCACAGGATGTTGAGTGTCGTTGCTGTGACTCGAACCCAGTTACCCAGCTTCGAGGTCGACCGCTCTAGCCGTAAGGCTACATCCTCTCCCCAAAGAGAGGCTTAAGCCGCCACGTTCTTACTTCTGGGCCTCTTGGCTACACAATCTCAGAGGGTCATTGTCACAAGACCTTGGAGACCATGCGCAGAACGAACCCTCAAATATCTATGGTTAAATGTTGGCCTGCGAATTCCTCCATGAACTTAGGTAAATTCCAGATCCTAGCTAGGCTCTCTTCATGTTGTTTTTTTAATTCGATCTAGGGAAGGTAGCACCCCAGATTGCACTGTCTCTTCTGTCAAAATGTTTTTTGATGGACTGGAAGGAGGGAAGGCTCCTCCCTCCACGTCTCTTTGAAATTATTTTCATGCACTGCAGGTGACGGGCATGTTATTTTTCTCAATATATAATGTTTGATTGTAATGCATTCCTTTGCATTCTAAGCGCCACTGCAGAAGACAGCAAAAGGACTGCTACAAATATAGCAGTTCCGCCTGGAAGGTGTGTAACTGATCACAAATGCATACTTTTTTTTATAATGTAGAAATATATAATTATTAATGTTGAACTTTCCGTACCTTTGATCTAAATAAAAAACCTGCAAAATGGCACCGTAGTCTGTTAACTATCCTTGCAGTTAACAGATTAATATCTTCACCAGTGTTCTCTGTACAACTTCAGAGGGGTGCGCTGGAATAAAAGCTTCATGGACTGTCATGTTTAACATTTGATGCAACAGCTGTAATCGTTCTGGAATGTCTTATTACCCTCTATTCTCTCTCAAACACGCGTTTTTTGCCACACTCTGTGCTTGGACGCCTTTCGATAACTTTTTGTCGGCTCGAGATGCTTAGCAAAGAAATACCTCAAAATAAACTAGGACAGGTGTCATTAGGAACAGTGTGACATGTGCTGGTGACTTAACCATAGACCTACTTACTGTATACGGTAGAAGTGGAACAAGCCCTCTATGGATTCTTTCTTGAGGCTGCAGGCCAGCAGAGAAAGCCCGGGTGATCGCATCCATGTCCGTGATTGGTTTAATAAGAGGCATGACACAGCTAGGCCCGAGGGTGAACACACCGAGCCTTGGTTTTCATTTGCAGTGGAATGGTCCTCTTTGTGTCATCATCCTAAACCCCATTGGCGGGCTTCCCCTGGATAGCAGAGCACCTTAGGCACGAGGGGATGAAACCAGGAACGCAGGGACACACAGAAAACAGCACCCGGAGGGTGAAAACATGGGTGTTACTACTACGGCTGTTGGGCGCCGGGAGTAACGAGGGACTTCATGACTACGACGTCTTCCTGACAGGGCTATAAGAGCGTGTTTTACTCTGCCTAATCCCCTTAATAACTCATGGGCAGGGTCACTGGAATTATGCGATTGTGCGTCCGACGCGTTTTTCGGTTAATTTTAGATATGTTGCATTCGACACATAATCCATCATCTGCTATATAATCTGCAGATTTGAACAAAAAAATGCTGTTTCTAGTTCAAACGTTACTAAAAGTGCATTACCGTGTTCCCATGTAGGGGAAGGGCCATTGAAAAAGTTCACTGGCCACCTTTCTGTTGCTTATTGCTATATGTGGGTGTTAAAATGAGGTGCAGCCAATGCCCAGATAGTTACCATTACAAAATGTGGCACATTATGCAGCATAAACTGCATTTTCTTCCACATAATTTACTCAACCCCTATCGCATAGTTTGGCCCTTCTCTTCCACATAATTCCAGTTGTCCTGCTCATGAGTCACCAAATTGTTCCTTTCTCTTTTTAACCGTTCCAATTTTGGGTCTGATTATTGACCGTACAGCTGTCAAATTCACCTGTTGCTAACATTATAGAAAAGATCGGCCTCCTTTCATCCACTGGCTGTCTTCGGCCAGTCTCTTTCAGCCACTGGCTTGAGACTCTATGATCCTGTTTTGATTCAGCCTAAAGAAGCATTCCTCTTTCACCTTATGGCACTAGCTGTTCAGGTGTATCCTTCCTTCTGCCTCCACTCTAGTGCTTGCATTGACCTACCTGAGGTACTACTTTCCAACTTTTGTCTTCTAATATCGCACCTCCTTGCTCCCTCGTGAGTGCCTTGCTCTAAGGTGCTTATGCTGCATATGTTACCACATTAATCCCAGATTTGTTTGGCTTTAACAATGCTTGCTTTAATGCTGCAACTTTTTTTCCACAAAATGCCATAGGAAAGATTTCATCTCATGAGTAGTTCTTTCATAACGCATTGCCTCCCAGTTTAGAAGAATAGAGGTTAAGGACTAAACCCAAAAGTCTCCAAAGCATGTGCCCGCCTACATCCAGGCAGACACATGCCCTTTATTGTTTCTACCACAACGGTTTAGTCCCAGACTTTTTCAGTCAGAGTTTTCATTGGACGCAGTGTCCAAAACACTCATGGCTGACATCCAAGTCTGAGCGACAGGTCACGAATTGCATTCCTGGTGGAGAAGTGTGGCTCACTGGTTAGAGGAGGCAGACCTGGAAGCAGCGGTCAGCCCGGGACCAGAGTTCAATTCCTGGCTCGGCGGGGTCTTGAGTCCTAAAATGTCCATGGACTCGACAATTCTCGCCCCGGTGCCTACTCGATTCACGGGTTCACACTCTGCAACTCTGGGCAATAGCTTGCTTAATCTCCCCAACGGCCCCTCGCAGCAGGATGCCTGGCTTTCACCTTGCGGATACCCTGCCGGGGTTATCTCACAGGGGAATACCAGGACGGGTTCCCTAAGCAAGCGCTTAGAAACCGCTCGGTGATTTGCATTACAAAGTTCCACTTTGGGTTAATGAGAGTATTCAAATAAATGGTCATGCACTTCGCTGGTCCAGTTGAAAGTCGAGAGGAATGAAGACACTTGATTTGGTCATACTAAATAGAGAGTTAAAATCCTTTGATTGCACAGCTGCAAAATCGGCCCTGCAACAAAATCGGCCGAAAACCGGCCCGGCAAAGAGCGCGGTCGCACCCCCACCCTCCCGCAGGGGGGCCGGCCGAGCACTTTGCCGGGGCCGGTTTTGGTTCTCAGTCCGGCCCTGGTGTAATGGCAGGCAAGTTTCCAAGATCATGCAATAAGATGATGGAAGGGGTGAGGGGGAGAGGAAGGGTAATTGCTTCCTTCAGAGTGTCCCCTACATAAGCCCCAAAACACTGCATAGAAGGACCTCTGCAGAGTATATGGGGAAGGTCACAATTGACTACAGAACACAATTGACTCTAGAATGTGGCAGTAATCCTGCTTTTTGCAATTTCAAAGGTGTACAATACAAATCATGCAAAGTTTTTAAAAGGCAAAATTTCAAACGTGCTTCTCGAGTACCCTTGTCAAGGGCTTCTTATACATCCAACCAGACATCTTCTTCAATGGTAATAAGTAAGCGCTTCTGCCATTTCTCATGAAGAGCTTTAAGAAGTGGTTGAGAATATAAGTGATAAGTTAGAACACCATACAGACCTAACATCACTCATTTATGTCATCCCCAAATAAGGAGATAATCTAATATTGGCGAGGAATCGAATGGACAGGGTAGAGGACCCAGGCATTGCCTCAGACAGTGCTGTAGTTGCAAGTGTTGAAAAGTCTGGTGTAATGGGAGACCAAACTCCTCACGGAGCAAATCAAAGGATTTTAACTCTCTATTTAGTATGACCAAATCAAGTGTCTTAATTCCTCTCGACTTTCAACTGGACCAGTGAAGTGCATGACCATTTATTTGAATACTCTCATTAACCCAAAGTGGAACTTTGTAATGCAAATGATGAGCAACCCGTAAAAGACGGTGTGCTCGATGCCCTGCTTGGTATGTGGTTTGTATCACTGGGTGCGGAGAGGAAGATTGTGGGTTACAAGATCCATACAGAAAATCAAGGCTATCAATTGGATTAAGAGGAGAATGTTCTGTTGCGACCCATAGTGGAGGGTCATTCGTACCTAGAAGTAGATAAACTAATTGCAAGAGATGTAGGGCTAAAGAATAATGTTCCAAAGATGTTAAACCCAGTCCACCACCGGAGCGGCGAGTCATTAATTTGGCAACAGCTAAACAAGGACACATAGATCCCCAGACAAAAGACCGAATATGGGCATCTACCCGACGCAGTATAGATAAAGGAACTACAATCAGAAGCATTATAAGTACATAAGTAAAGCAAGGTAAAGTGACCATCCTTACAGCCTGCACTCTTCTCTTCCCCACATGGAAAAACCTAAGAGAGACCATTTAGCAAAATCAGTTTCCATTTGTGTCCTAAGGGGTGAGAGGTAGTCTGAGACTATCCCTACTAAACCATGATTGACCAAAATTCCTGTCGCTTTTAATTGTGACGATTTCCAGCAGAAGGACTATCCATCAATTGATGCTTTTTTAGTACAGGAAGAGAGCGGAAGAGCCTCACTTTTATCCAAGTTCACTTTATAACCGGAATGGACTGCAAAGCCATCAATAATCTCAAGTAAAGCTGATAAAGAGTGAGCAATATCTTTTAAAGTAAGGAGAATGTCATCAGCATATAAATATAGTTTAGATTCACCTCCACTATAGGTATACCCTGAATCGGTGGGGAGTGGCGAATACATGATTCAAGGGGTTCTATCGCTATCAGAAATAAAAGGGGAAAAAGAGGACAACCTTGGCGGGTACCCATTCGGATTCGAAAAGGGTCTGAAAGAAATGCACCACAATTGACCTGAGCTACTGGATTGTCATATAG
This sequence comes from Lissotriton vulgaris, assembly GCF_964263255.1. Taxonomy (NCBI): domain Eukaryota; kingdom Metazoa; phylum Chordata; class Amphibia; order Caudata; family Salamandridae; genus Lissotriton; species Lissotriton vulgaris. The sequence continues at coordinate 1,615,758,952 of NC_141694.1, forward strand.
AAGGCAAACATTAAAAATAAACTGATTGCCTAGGCCAAAGCGCTTCATGGTAGCAAAGAGATATCCCCAATCAATAAATTCAAACTCCTTTTCTGCATCCAATGAAAGAGCCACAACATCTTCCGTCAGTTTTGACTTTTCTAAGCAAAGGTTATTGTTATTATAAGCTAGAGAGGCACAAATTATACTTTCTGACCAAATGTATGTTTTTATTGGATACTCCAAGCAATTTTCAAAATTAAAAGACAGATTAACAAATTAGAAAAAATAATGTGAGATTATACATTAGAATGGTCACAAAACAAAAACACAATAATAATAGATAACAAGTTGACTATGGCTTATTGCAGGAAATATTGCATTGATTAAACTTAATTATGACATTCCCACTAGTGCCATATGAGGCATGGTGATCCTAGAGTGGAAACAAGCAGGAAAGTAGGTGGATTCTAGTCCCAGCAACTATTTCTGAGCCCAATGGAAAAAAAGCCAACAGAGGGAAATATTCTGAATTTGTTCTGGTGTCATTTTCCGACACAGGCCATAATTCAGCAGCACCTGTGTGTTGTCAGTTTTCTTTCAGAGGAGCAGCAACTTGAAGACAGCACCGGGTCTTTCTTATTTTTACTTCTAGCCGGATCCAAAACAAAAGCTTGATTTAAAGTGCCATCGCTCCCCCCTATTTTTCAAGTATCACCCTGACCAGGAGCTATCTGGGGCTTATTACCGAGAAGCCAATGTAACGGAAAGAAACAAAGGCACACAGCTTATCACTTCCCAAGTACTTTAGAGGGACAATGACTTGGAGGCATGTATTTTGACTTTGTTCAGTCCCCTATGTAAAATATGTGCATGCACTGTAAGAATGCACAATTTATCTGTATGTATCAGTAATTGCACAAATAATTAATTAAATGGCACCTCCTAATTTTTATTTAATTATTTTACAGCGCTACCAATCCCAGTGCACGGTGTTTCAGCGCTTTACGTCACACACACAGACAGCTACACAATATATCATACAAGTGTGTAAATTAATGTACAGAAACTATTACATAAAACAATGAGGATTATAAAGGACAGGAATTGCATATCATCCAACATTATATATTCGGAGTGAATGGCCAGACGAAACACAATGTCAGGGTGTAAAACATAATGAATGCAGTGATTGTGGTAGTCTATACTAACAACACTATATTAGGTCCCAAAGGAACCTTTCTTTGAAATCTTAGAGTAACAACAGATTGAGAAAAAAGCAATAATGCTCTATACCCATGCCTTACATTTTGCATGCAGCTCCTTGATGCCAGTGTATGGATCCCATGCTATACTAGAACAACTGCAATTTATTAACTGGAAGCAACAACAGGATCTCAGTGTCAATATTAGAGGCCCACTTACCTGTCTAAATAAAATACAAATCTCTGCTTTGCGTGTTACACAATGTGCTTTGCAGCAGGCACAAGGCCCTCTGCTTATGAGCCAAAGCTATGAGCCAAGGCTTATGAGCCGAAACTCTCTAAGAAGCTAATTTATCCTACTGCTATTATAATCCCCTCAACATTGCTCGGCACAGAGAGTTCTCTCCAGCAGGTGTCTTAACCTGTAGGGTATTTAAGAAAAAGCATAATCTTTGTAGCCAATTAAGTAAAATAGAACGGATTTGCTGGCCTCTCGCTGAAACCTCTCTCTGTAATGATGGGTGTGCATAGTAGGGTGTGTAGAGGGACTGGCCTCTCTGCTGAAATCTAGAGGGACTGGCTTCTTTGTTGAAACCTTCATCTGTAATGATGGGTGTGTGTAGTAGGGTGCGTAGAGGGACTGGTCTCTCGCTGAAACCTCTCTCTGTAATGATGGGTGTGCATAGTAGGGTGTGTAGAGGGACTGGTCTCTCGCTGAAACCTCTCTCTGTAATGATGGGTGTGCATAGTAGGGTGTGTAGAGGGACTGGCCTCTCTGCTGAAATCTAGAGGGACTGGCTTCTTTGTTGAAACCTTCATCTGTAATGATGGGTGTGTGTAGTAGGGTGTGTAGAGGGACTGGTCTCTCGCTGAAACCTCTCTCTGTAATGATGGGTGTGCATAGTAGGGTGTGTAGAGGGACTGGCCTCTCTGCTGAAATCTAGAGGGACTGGCTTCTTTGTTGAAACCTTCCTCTGTAATGATGGGTGTGCATAATAGGGTGTGTAGAGGGACTGGCCTCTCGCTGAAACCTCTCTCTGTAATGATGGGTGTGCATAGTAGGATGTGGGGAGTGACTTCGTGAGCGAGAGGATGCTGATTGCTGGAAGTTCAAGGTGGTTCAAGTGTAACAGAGTTCTACTGTTCCATTCATTAAACCATTCATGCACAACCTGTACCATACTCGCACTGCCATGACATGGGTTTCATGGGGCACACATGATTATTAAGCCAGCCCCCAAGTTTAAATGTCTGGCATCACTTTAAAGCCTGTATAAATTTCAACACTGTACCCCACCTGCTCCGAACTCAAAGAAGGGTGCAGCTGCTAAGGATCAAAATATAATATTTAATAACCTTTTTGAATGAAAGTACATTTATTAAAGTATTCATTTATTTTAGTTCTTAATATATAATTAATATTTATTTCAATCTTTATTTCGGCCATGTGGCCATAAAAGATGTACAACAACAATAAAACATATACAACCATGGTAAAATCAACAACAATAACAAAACAGTACATGTTATACACTGTAAAATCATTCATTTCTGTAAATTAAAACTACCAGAGTTACGTTTTGAAAGACTTGGGATTAAATCAGGGCCTGTGATTTCAAAATGCGAGTGCGGGTATGCCAGATATTGGTGAGGAATTTTGCCAGTGCAAACACGGTTAAACTCGAAACATCGGTTTTTAAAATTCTGTACATCGGGGGATACTCCCTGCAACCAAAGTTTCTAATAAGTGGTAAAAGCCAGTGTTTCCTAGCTTTCATATAGGTTGGGCAAAACAGGACCACGTGTAGATCACTCTCCTCCGCATAGGAGCATGTCGGACACTGCTTAGAGGAGGACGGGGTTGTCCAGGAGCTGGTAAAAGATCACAGGGGCAATGTTCCATATCTCCATTGGAGAAACAGCTTCCTGGCCAACACGGGGGACATGGCGTCCAAGACCCTTTCCAACCTATATGAGTCCTTGCTCAGCATAAATGCAGATGTTAGTGATCCCTCCCGCTGGCAGTCCATAGCAATTGATAATTTCTGGTCATGATAGACCTTGGCCAAAGTTCTGCGTGGGATATTTAATGAGGCGTGTACAGGATCGGACCAGAGATCAGGGAACCCCAGTGTTGTACATGATTTTAGGATGTATTTTACCCAAGGGATCTGTGACGCTTTGGGATGAGTTAGAAGCTCACTCAGTTCCGCCCTGTAAGCAGGTAGTTCTTCGCTACTCCACAGTCTTCGCCAGAAGACTATGGGTCTGAGACCTATTTCATCAGCTATTGGTCTCAGTCCCAGATCCAGCCTCAGTGGAAGGAGCGGGGTAATTAATAAGTTCAACAAAACTGACTAAACTACCATCATCTAAATTAAAAGACCAAAAACATTTGCTGCTAACAGGCAATGCGCATAACACAAAGCAGCTAACGAGCGCCGAACAGGTAGGAAACGTTTAAAAAATAGTAAGGTATGAGCAACAACAGAAAGGCATTGTAAGTATGTGTGCTTAGCACTGCACGCTAAAGCTCTTAAGATGCCAAGCTTATCTCCTCTGATAAACACAACCACAATGCAGGGTTTATACATGCACGAGCAGCCTTCCAGGTTTTCATGTCCAGAGAATGTGGACTGCGGTGTACATAACTTCTACAATTACAGACTTTTACAAACTTAACCAGGGATTAGTAAAATGTCCAAGGAGAAAGGCTGCCAGTCAAGCGAAGGCCTGTTATGGGATTTACAGTGAGATGATCTTTGCAGAGAAAACAAGGCATGCCATACCAGGCCAGAGCTCTGTGCAGAGCTGAAGTAGGTGAGAACGAATGAGCAATTGACTGAATACTTGTAAAGTAAACCATGCCCTGGTGCATCCTAGGTATAAGGAAAAACAAACAAAAGCCACAAAAATAATCCTGGAGTGACTTCTCGTGATTGCTTTTTATTGGTTCCCATTCCAAGACACCATGTCTGTGACCACATCAATCACTGCTTAAATAGAGTCCATAAAGATATTTTACAGATAGACATAAATTGCATCGACCACCATTAGATGTAAATTTGGATCAATTAATTGTAAAAACTTAAGAAAAATCAGGCATCTCAGTCATGCATCTAAATTCAAAAGGCTGTCATGGCCAGTGCCTAATTTGTGGTTGTAGTTGGGGACCACCGGCACTCTGTTTTAGGGATTGACACTTATTCTTCCTTACCAGACCTTCACCCAGAGCAAAAGAGAGAAAAAACACAAAAAGGGTTGGAGGGAAAGAAAGACAAAAGTCAGTGACAAAGGAAGAAAGCAGGGATGGAAAAGGCCAAGCAGGAGACAGATAAAGGGTTTTTTGGTGGTGGATTAAAGAGGCATGAGGTTGAATCCACGAGGTGCAGCCTTGGTATCCAGCAGCTGCGGGCTTCTGAGCAAAATGTTAGAAACCGGTACTTATTATTTTACAAATTAAGCATTGGCCATGGCTCCCTCGACCATCCATGAAAACAAAATTGGCCCTGCAATTTATGAAATTAGATATCAATCTTTTAGTTTTATTTATTATTTATACCACTTGTAAAGTGCATCTGTCACAATGTGGTGTCCTGTCGCTAAGGTGAGTGGGTAGGTACCGCTGTTGGCATGAAATCCTCAGGGGAAATACATATTCAGGACTTATTTAGGAAAAAGCCATCTCTTTAAATCCTTACTAAATTGCAACAAGGCTTTTGCAGATCTTAAAGATAGTGGCAGCTTATTCCAAAGTTGGGCTGCTTTAACTGAGAAAGCCCGGCCCCCAGTCTTGTCTACCGAAACGTATTAACTCAGACCAGGTTTGGGGTGCTGGAGCAGAGGTGTTGCCCAGGAGTATACCCCTTCAATCTCCTTTGTAGGGGTAGCGGATCCGCACCCTTTAGGGCCTTGAAGAAACTACTCATAGCCTTGAACTGAATGATCTGCTTTGGGAGGTAGCCAGTGCAGTTCTCTCAAGACATCAGTAGCTGATGATCTGGAAAGGTCTGTTTAAGGCAAGTTTTGCCACTGTCACTTGATCACTTGAACTCTATACAGTCTGTTCAGCAGATACTCAGGCGCCCCAAGTAACAGGGCATTACAGTAGTCCAGTCTACTACATACTACAAGCAATTTGGCTTTAGTTAGCAACAACGGTATCACTTTTTTGAGGCTCTGTAAAAGTGCAAAGCAAGTGCCTGCTATTTTGTAACATGGTTTTCCACAGGTAACTTATTGCCCCCCAAGTTACGGAACATGTCCGCTTGTACTTAATCATCACCAGGTGAGATGGGCCAGAAGTTGGGGAAGGGGGAGGGTCATGGAGATCTTGTTAGACTATCAACACAGAAATTCTGTTTTGTCCCCATTAAGTTTTAATGAGTTTGCATTCATCCAGCTGACTATTTCCAACAATCCTTTTTGGAAAGCTGTTACGATCTCCTCTTGGCTATTATTGAGGAACAAAATCAGCTGAGTGTCATCGGCGTAATTAACCATATTAATGCTGAGCATCTTTATCAAAGTGATAAGTGGCCTCATATAGATAATAAATAATATCAGGCTGAGCGCTGAGGTACTCCCTGTCACATCATTTGAAATGCAGAGCAGTAAGGTGCAGAGAGAGCGCCTGACACCTGTCCAGTACGCAGGGCTACAGCCACTTTAGTGCTGTGCCTCCTACACCAATTGAACTTAACCTGGACACTAGACTGAAGACTACTCAATACAAGGTGACTTCATAAAACCCAGATCTATGAACTGAGGTGGTCAACTGTTGCCAAAGAAAGGGCAGAAAATCCCACACTATAGAAGTTGTACTATGAAACTGAACCTATGGTCCAAGGTCATCAAATTAGCCTACCATATTGCCTTATATTCAAGTTCTTTAGCCAAAACCAGGCTAGTCTTCCCTGCTAGTCACATTTTTCAACCACAAACATCTACCACAAAGGGAAACAATGTTCCAAAACTCCCTGCTAAAATTCAGATGCAATTTCAACTCCTTTAAAACTTTTATCTACATGGTTTTCGCAATCCAGGCATTAAACTATCTACAAGCAGATACCATCTTTCATTCAATACACCGTCCAAGATGAGGTAGCCTTCCCAACATGCAGACACTCTCTAAATGTAGTTAGTCTGTTTTCCTTTGACAGACCACTGATCAGTCAACGTCTAACCCCACCAGCCCTAGCTCACATGTATACCAGGTAATCTTATACCAGTCACAAAATCAGCAAACATAATTTTGACTTACTCATCAACTACGGCAGTCCACAAGAACCCAAGAGCATCTCCAATGTGTCAATGATCCAACCAGCTTTGACATTTGGTGATCCTGATGTCTGTGCATTCCCAGACACATTTCTTGATAGTGATCGGCTGTCCTTCGGCATTCATTTTCTGATCACTGAACAAGTGCTGCACTTACCAACACTCAGAGGAACATAGTTTGATGAAACTGCTGGGTCACATTTTGCGACGGATCAACCATAGACATTCTTCACAAATGCTGAGAGGACAGCAGAGTAAGTAGAGTAGCCAGTGCGTAACATACTTCTATAAAATGGGAGTAAGTCCCTAAGCGATCACTCATTTCCTATGAATGCATGCTAAAGAAATGCCTAGCTAATCCCGCCATCTACCTTGCATGTGTGTTAATTTACAACTCCCCCTAAAAAAGCTTGAACGTTTTCTGATCTATCTATACAACAAACACACTCAAGGAATAAAGGAAGAAGTGGACAATGGGGGCTATTTTTGATATCCATTCTTTAAATTGTGCAGGTCAAGCACTTGAGTGGCTGGATAAAGTGACAATGTCAAGCAAATTGTACAACATGTGGGACTCATGCCTGCAGCTATAGTAAAGCTTGTTTAACCCCTTGCATGCTCGTGATGGAACCATTCCGTCACGAGCCACGGTGGTGCTGTGCTGGTGACGGAATGGTTCCATCACGGCCCGGCCGGCACGCCTGCGCGGCGCTGATTTCGCGCCTGCGCTGAGCGTTCCATTGAGCGGGGGGGCCGTGACGGAACCATTCCGTCACAAGCACAGTGCCACCGCGGCTCGTGACGGAGTGGTTCCGTCACGAGCATGGCGGCGCCGCAAGGCCGTTTTCCCCCCCTAGCGCCACGGCGAAATTACCGCCGTTGCCAAGGGGTTAAGGGCCAAAAAGTAATGTTTGCAAACCAGGATCACCAAGGCACAATGCCTAACTCTAGAACTGTTCCTGGTTTACAAATACCTAGCAGTGGTGCATCTCTACCCACTCACATGAATCCCGCCGTGAAAACTATCCTGTTCTTTAGGAATACAACTTGCACACTGATATACTGCTGCACCACCCAATTCGTCAAGCTTCCCAATTTAACTGAGCCCAAAACTCACCAATATTTTAATGAGTTTCAATCTGTCTCAGACACTTTCATCAAAAAAGAAATATCTTATTCAACTGACTTCTGCAATGCTCAAGCCATTCACCTCTCTTCTCGACCTTAGCCGTAACAATCCCTAACTTCATCAGTTTCTCCCATTAGAAAATCAGGCACCAATCCAGGGATCCTCTCAGACAATAGTACCATGTATGGGCTACACTGTATTGCCAATACACCCTCTAACTGATCTGTCACAACTATCATCCTTAATATATAGTTTACTATATTAATTTGATTGAATCTGGGCTTTGCTGTGTCAAAAAGTCACTTGGGGAAGATGCTTTCTGAATGCAAGCAGTTTTGAAACCCTGCCTCAGAATATGTGATAAAAAGAAATGAAAATATGGTTTGAATGGGTTACCAGGTTATGCTATAATACCGGGGGTGCCACATTCCAGTTCCATGAATTCAGCTAGCAACATAATGTATCTGACTTGCTTACAACTAATTGAAAGACCATATTACAATGGTTTGTAAAGATCAAACCATCAGTCTGGAATATCATGGATCTGGTGGCATGGAGTCCCCTGCTAATCGAAGGTCAAAGGAGCCAAAGCTTGAAGGTCATGGAGGATGAGAATGAAGAATGGTTCATGGACCAAGGACAGCTTGCTGGTTAGCTTAAGGCTATCCAGGTGGGAGCAACTAATTACTACAGGATGAAGGCTCATTGCTCGCCCTCTCGAACTCCTAAGCGAAGCTCTCTGGCAATACCAGCCGATCATGTACTGGGATACAAGAGAATCCAAAAGACAGCCAAGTAATCCACTTTAATCTCATCCAGCTTTGCTCAGAAGACAGTAGACCAACATGGAAAAAACTAAGCAGAACAAAGCAAGACAATACAACATCAAAACTCCGACTACTATTCCACTTCAATGGACAGTTTAATTGTAAATACCATTCATATACACAAAATTACTATAACATGGGACAGGTGAAACTGAAGAAATGAGCACATAGCTTGTCTTTGACTGCAGCTCTTCTGTGGCAGTTCATCTGAGTGCACCCATAACTCATTTATCAACGTTGACGCGTTCCCTTTGAGATCCGCCTCAGTGAAGGATCCTGAAATTGAGGTGCAGTAACCTCCAGAGGAGATCTAATGCCTTCTTGTAACACAGGCATGTCAAGGTCAGCCTTGGGTCTCGAGCAGCATCTGACTAACTACAATCACACAACCGATACAACAGAGTGATCCGAGATATACCACAAGATTCTCAGCAACACAGCGCTCTGTCACAATCCATCTTGCTGCCCTGGGGAAATGGAGGCTAATTACTTTAATTAGAGCACATTGTTATGGCAGCAGAGCTATCCCGAAGGATACCGAAAATGTGTTCAGAATTAAGACTAGACAAAATGCTGGCACTTGCCCTGAACTACCGCCGGCTCCTGGGATAGAAAGCACATTTTAGAATTCTGGAAGCACCGGTGTGTAGACAACCGCTGCCGTCACTCACCTGCTTGCCACACGAGACAACAGGAGATGAGGGGCATAGTGCTTCTCACTGCCTCACACAAATAGGACATGCCTGGTTCATACAAATAGTGAAACGGCTGTAAAGTGTTGTTAATTAATGAGGAGAAGGACAGGAGGGACGCTGCACTACTTATCAACAAAAGCATTCGCAATGCAATAGGTCTCACTGTTTGCAAAATTTTGAGCCAGTGACATTTTATTTGTGTTTAAAAACCTGCATTATTAAAAGGCATTGTCATTCATTTCATTTCATAAAGCTTTATTCGGAACATTTAAGAAACATGTCCATAAAAGCACAAATAATACAGACAATTCATACAATTTCTTAGAGGCAAACATAATATACATATAAATATACTATCGATCAAAGAAAAACAAAATACACATATTGCAGAATATCCAGAGGGGGATGGAATAAATATTTAAAATGTACAGAAGTTTAATTTAAAAACACATACTTTTCCTGGCGCTAATCGCTTTATATAAAAAAGATGCAGTAAAAAAACAAATGTCCGCATGATTCAGATTAAAAATCAATTTCATAGCCTCTGTAGTGTCTCTCACTGCAAATCTAATGAATAGTGGCTTCAAGTAGAATTTCCTTAACTCAGTATACAAATTACAAGTTAACAAAAAGTGCTTAGTGCATTGTTTGGACTTATTGTCACATTTACAGGGACCAACAGGGCGCGATTTGGGGTTAGGCCACGCGACCAGATGATGTGCTATACCCATCCTCATTCTGGTCAGTACAAACTGGTGTGAGGTTCTAGTCACCTGTGATAGATATGGTCTGAAACCTGTAAATTCATTCATGCTATTGTATAGTACACAAGTTGTTAATTTAGAGTCCTCCAAGTGATCCCTTTCATTACAGTGATTTAAAAATATTGTTTTCACATCAGATTTGGGGATTTCCGAAAGCCTGTAGGGGTCCATTAAAACATTGATTCCAAATAGATTTTGTACACGATCAATAATGTAACCGATCCAGGGGATCTTCAGGTGTTGGTCCAATAATAGGCAGTCCTTAATAATTGCTCTGTTCAGTGTGGTACCTTCACTGAGCCAGATCGAGCGCCACAATAGAATGGGCCTTAACATGATCATATCATTTAGGGCTTGGGTCCCTGTTTCATTGTAAACCAAGGAGTTGCAAGTAGACCTGGGTAAGCATAGGAGCTTTTTCAGGAAGAGGTTCTCCTCTACCTGCAAGCTCTTAGCAGATGACACCCCCCAGACTCCTGCCCCGTAAAGGGCAGCCGAAAGACATTTTGATTTATAGATGTTTAACATATCTTTAATACGTCTATTCCCCAATTTCTTGGCAAACAGAAAGACCCCGTTGGCGCTCCTAGTCATCTTAGTTCTGACCACCTTATGTTCAGTGGCCCAGCTCCCGTTATGAGAAAAGGTAATTCCCAAATAGCAAAAGTTATCAACTTTTTTCACTGGTTCACCATCAATAACATAGTGGGTTTTCCCATTTCTTTTAACTTTTCCAGAGCTGCATTCCATTACATAAGTCTTAGCCTTTTTAATCACCAGTTTCCTATTCTTAATAAAGGATACAAAACAATCCATTAAGCGTTGGAGACCCAATGGTGTCCTTGACAGTAACACTGCGTCGTCCGCATAGAGTAATACTGGTATGTTAAAATTATTAACTCTAGGGGCATCTGCAGCGACTGCCTGCAGGGCAGATTCAACCTCATTAATAAAAAGGGTAAAAAGCAGGGGCGCAAGGACGCACCCCTGTCTGATGCCCCTTCCTATCCCAAACTTAGTGGTACACTCCCCATTGGGTCCATAGCGAACACTGGTGCAAAGTTTTTCATACAAACGGGCTAAGAAGTAAATAATTCCCTCTGGAGCACCCATCTCCAGTAATTTGGCCCATAGTATTGCGTGGTCTACCAGATCAAAGGCACTACTAAGGTCGGCGAAACAGAGATAGAGCGACCCGTTTTTTGCCTTGGTATATTTTCCCACCAATAGCTCCAGATTCAAACACTGTTCTATAGTACCACGGCCTTTTCTAAAGCCAAACTGGCAATTACTTAAAATCTCATTAGATTCAGCCCACTCTTCTAATCTAACAAGGAGGACCCTACTCATGATTTTAACTGATGAATCCAATAAGGATATAGGTCTATAGTTTTTTGCATCCCCACAATCTCCTTTCTTAAAAATAGGGATGATTACTGACTCTTCCCAAGTAGACGGTATATTACCGCTAACAGCTGTATTGAAGATTTTGGTGAGCAAAGGTCCCAATATATCTGGGGCGGTCTTGTACACGTCTATGGGAACGCCATCTGGCCCCTGGGCCTTGCCTCCTTTGCTAGCTCTAATACTAGCCATAGTTTCACTGATGGTTATATCTAAGGCAAGGATGGGCCACCTATCCCCATTGGTATCTTTTGAATTACAAGAATCAAAGATTTTAGAAAAATGTTGGATCCATGAGTCCATGCTCACGTTAGAAGTGAGTTCAGGAACCCTATCATCTTTTAGGAATGGGCTATTTACCGTGGACCAGAACAGGGTACAGTTGTTCGTGTCTGCCGCCCGGGTGAGGTTATCCCAGGCCTCTTGCTGTAATTCAGCTTTTCTACGTTTCAGGGTAGTATTAAAACCCTGTCTAAGTTGGACCACCAAAACTTTGTCCCTCGGTTTGGCTGCAAGGGCCTCTTTGAGTTCTTTGCGGGCATTGGAACAGGCATGATCAAACCAGCCCCTTGGACACCTTGCTTTAGACCCCGCCTTTTTAGTGAATTTTTTGTTAATAATGGAATTAATATTGTTAAAGTGATCAATACTGTCAGACGCGGTGTCTACACATTCTAAGATTGCCGCTATATCTGTCACACAACTAGATATAATTGAATCTGAAGTTATATTGGCTTTTTCTCCTTTCCACCTCAATCTATAACCATTCTGTCTATGGGGTTCAATGTTGTTGATAATACCATTTTCACAGACATGATTTTTATTCCAAAAGGTTAGTTCAGTGGTCAAACAGTTATGGTCACTCAGCATAATATCTATCACATTGGGCATCGGGCATAACGGGGCAATAGTTGCTGACATACATATAAAATCAATAACGGTATTAGCGCCCCTTCCTTTAAAAGTTGGAATATTTGCACCCGTGTAATTTTTAGCATTATCCAAGATTTCCAAATCGTAATGAATCATAAAATTATTCAAAGTTTCCCCGTAAGTGTGGTGTGGGAAATGAGCTTCAGCTTCCCCCTGTCGATTATACACACCACAAACTTTCTGGGTGGATAATGGGCACACAGGTACATTAAAATCCCCCACAAAAATAAATTCAAATACATTGTTAAAATTCCTCACGAAATTGTTCACCGCCGTATCTAGTTCATTAATCGCTAAATGTCTAGTGTTGTCAAATACATTATTGTAGAAATTTATCAATAGGATGTTTCTGCCTGGTTCTTGTGTAAGCCATAGGATTTGTGAGTGCGCCCCCACGTTAACAAATCTTTTTACAAGAATTGGTAGATTGACAGAAATTAACACCAACCCTTTAGCTCTACCATGAGGTGAGGGTAGTGCTGGGAGCTCATAAGACACATACCCATCAATGCCATTAAACTTTTTGCTCCATGTTTCCTGGAAACATAGGATGTCAAACAAATGCACAAAATCAATCCAGCCTAAGGCATCTTCCTTGGCCACAATTCCCGCAATATTCCAACTAGCGATATGACAAGTTATATTCTCTCTTTCATTGCTAGTGTTTGACAGATCCACACTAGGGATGGACATGTTATTATCAATATTAAAAAGCTCTATGCTGGGTATAGAGTTTATGGTGTCTCCCCCATTCAACGTACAGTTCAAACTTACATTACTTATTTCATTAGTTAACAATACGGCCGCTTCATGAAAATTCCTAGACTCTAGATCTCTAGGGGGTTCAATCTCATGTCAATCATTCTGATCTAGGTGACTCAGGGACTGAAACCTATTCTGGGTAGGGACCTGGTACACCATTCCATTATCATACAGAGGGGAGTTGCCAAATGGAGCAAATGGGTTAGGGGTATGCATTAAAGGGGCATTCCCCCCAAACATAGGGTTCCCCATGTGCAGCGATGGAATGAATGGACCATGTTGTGGACCAAAGAAGAAGTTAGGCATCAATGGTCTATTTACCAGATGAGGATAGGTGGGATTGCTCGGAGCCTTTTCCTTACAATTAGATGGCGGTTGCCCGCCGAGGTGGTTATAAAAATACCCCAACGGCCTAGCAACTACTTCAGTCTCAGACTGCGTAATTGAAGCTGCTCTAAGCAGGACCGTTGCCACATGTTGTGGGTGCTTGAAGTTTATAATCACGCAGTCCCCCCCACCTATTTTTTTGGTGTTACCTATCCAATTTACTCTTCTGATGGAGATTATTTGGTCAGCATAGCCGACTGGATAGCCACAATGACGGTTTAGCAAGGAAATGGTTTTATTTCTCAAAGAATCAGGTGTCTCATATTCACTTGGGGGCTGAGTGAGAATGGGGACATTAGTTAGAACCACCACGTAAGGTACACAGTCGGGTGGTAGATCAACAGGGCGTCTACAGATCCTAGTGGGCTCCCCATTTAATCCTCCCATCGTATCAGTTGGGACTGTCACCGTAGGTGCTGATACTTGCGTAGGGGCTTGCATGGGAGTTGATGATTTAACACCCATTGGATTGCCTGTAACCCCTTGGTTAGATGGATTTGAGGATCTTCCTCCCTCCTGTGACAATGTAGGTGGTGGCCTCTGTGATTTCGGCTGATCTTTAGTGGAGTGTTTCCTGGCCAAAGTGGGAGTGGCACTGGTAGAGGCTAGTGACTGCTCCTTATCCCTGGTGGGAGCAGTAACAAGACCAGTTGACTTTTTAATGTCAGCTAAGGACTTTTCCAAGTTGTCTGCGTGGTTACCCACCAAGCCCCTTAGCCTGGCTACTTCCTCCTGAAGATCTCCTATCTTAGTTAAAAATGGCTCTATCACCATACTAAGTTTACTAAGAATTGCACTTGTTAGTGAGTCAATTTGATCAGGCTTCAGAGAAACATAATTATCAAGATTCACAGGTACTAAGTCATTAGTATGTTCCACTTGGGTCGTATCTTTTTTCCTTCTAGAGATATGACTACCTCGCTTAGGGATTGGTTTTCTGCAGGCACGCATAAATTTAGAGGCCCTCCCAACTTGCTGAGGTGTCCCCTCGGGATTATTACCTTGGTCTTCCTCCCCCATTATAGACTGGTCTAAGGCCTTGGTTACTTCGACATTAATACTAGTGGTGCTATTATTGAGTTCCACAGGTGCGACCATCTCGTGAACAGTATTATTAAGATTTACAAGGTTTACATGATTGATTACATCGGTGGAAAAAGGAGGATCAGCAATAGTACTTTTTCCCAGTGACTTCCTCCTGTCGCTGTTGATTTTGGACACCACTTTCAGTAAGTAGTTATCCGGCAATGTACTTTGGACTGACATTTCTGGGGTTTCTGTGACAATATCCGTATAACTCAAGTTAAAATACGAGGGGTAACAGTGACTTTTACATGAATTGTCCTTCAATAGTACTTACAGTTCGAGCCAAGGGGGGTGGCCCTGCCCGGCCTCTTCTGGCCCCTGACGGCCACAGACGGCCCCGCCCTTGTCCCGGGCTTCTCCCGGCCGCTCCCGCGCGCGACTCGCGGGGCGAGAGGGGGTGTCAGCCTTTTAACAGGCGCCTCCGGGCGCTCTCAGGCCGTCAGCGTCGCGTGCCCCGCCCCAGGGGCTGCTGGGGATTGCAGTTCGCGGTTCGCGCTTCCTCCCGGTGGTCCTTGGCGCTGTTCCGCCGTCCCCCTCACGGCTCGGGTCACTCAGGTAAGTTTTTGGCACTTTGGTTTTCCCCCACTGGGCTCCCGGGGGGTCAGCCTTTTAACAGGCGCCTCCGGGCGCTCTCAGGCCGTCAGCGTCGCGTGCCCCGCCCCAGGGGCTGCTGGGGATTGCAGTTCGCGGTTCACGCTTCCTCCCGGTGGTCCTTGGCGCTGTTCCGCCGTTCCCCTCACGGCTCGGGTCACTCAGGTAAGTTTTTGGCACTTTGGTGTTCCCCCACTGGGCTCCCGGGGGGTCAGCCTTTTAACAGGCGCCTCCGGGCGCTCTCAGGCCGTCAGCGTCGCGTGCCCCACCCCAGGGGCTGCTGGGGATTGCAGTTTGCGGTTCGCGCTTCCTCCCGGTGGTCCTTGGCGCTGTTCCGCCGTTCCCCTCACGGCTCGGGTCACTCAGGTAAGTTTTTGGCAATTTGGTGTTCCCCCACTGGGCTCCCGGGGGTCAGCCTTTTAACAGGCGCCTCCGGGCGCTCTCAGGCCATCAGCGTCGCGTGCCCCGCCCCAGGGGCTGCTGGGGATTGCAGTTCGCGGTTCGCGCTTCCTCCCGGTGGTCCTTGGCGCTGTTCCGCCGTTCCCCTCACGGCTCGGGTCACTCAGGTAAGTTTTTGGCACTTTGGTGTTCCCCCACTGGGCTCCCGGGGGGTCAGCCTTTTAACAGGCGCCTCCGGGCGCTCTCAGGCCGTCAGCGTCGCGTGCCCCGCCCCAGGGGCTGCTGGGGATTGCAGTTCGCGGTTCGTGCTTCCTCCCGGTGGTCCTTGGCGCTATTCCGCCGTTCCCCTCACGGCTCGGGTCACTCAGGTACGTTTTTGGCACTTTGGTGTTCCCCCACTGGGCTCCCGGGGGGTTAGCCTTTTAACAGGCGCCTCCGGGCGCTCTCAGGCCGTCAGCGTCGCGTGCCCCGCCCCAGGGGCTGCTGGGGATTGCAGTTCGCGGTTCGCGCTTCCTCCCGGTGGTCCTTGGCGCTGTTCCGCCGTTCCCCTCACGGCTCGGGTCACTCAGGTAAGTTTTTAGCACTTTGGTGTTCCCCCACTGGGCTCCCGGGGGGTCAGCCTTTTAACAGGCGCCTCCGGGCGCTCTCAGGCCGTCAGCGTTGCGTGCCCCGCCCCAGGGGCTGCTGGGGATTGCAGTTCGCGGTTCGCGCTTCTTCCCGGTGGTCCTTGGCGCTGTTCCGCCGTTCCCCTCACGGCTCGGGTCACTCAGGTAAGTTTTTGGCACTTTGGTCATTTACAATACAATACCAATAGGTCAAAGTTTCTAAAATGCGAGACCTATTGCATTGCAAATGCTTGTTGTTTACAAGCGCCCCATGCTGTGCTTTCACTAGAGGCCATGCTCCTTTCTTTAGACGAGAAGTGTCTTAAGATAGGTCCGTGGCCGCTATTAAAGTGAAAGCGCAGTAAGGGGCGCTTTTATCAAACAAAGCATTTGCTTGTCAAAATAACAAACAAATGCTTTTTTTGTAGAAGCGCCCTGTGAAAGCGTGCATGGTGCGCTCAATGTTGCAGGAAAGCATTTAGTGCCTGCAGTAGGAGAAACCATTAAAGAAAATAGTGCTTACTCAGTAAATAAGAACTAATGTGTAACAACCGAGGTAAAAGGGCCAGTACTCATCGAAGGTTACAAATGAAGACAAGGCGGTGCTAAGGAGGAACTAACATGCCTTTTACTGAATCAGAAGCCAGCATTTACGAAAGACAATGACACAAGCTACTGACAAATATGGGTGGAGAATGGGCGGGGATTCAAGTCTATACTCCAATACAGCATGTCTCGCAGCGCATTCGCTGCCCAGGCTCGACCTAAAAAAAGGTATAAGACGTTTAACATATGACTGGGATATGAAATAAGAGGAACAGAGAAACCCAGAGTAAATCCTAGTGTAGAATGCAGGAAACTAAAAAATGGGTAAACGTTCCTTTAGGAAATTCTAGATATTACTGTTTCCGTCCCTCCCATGTGTACACAGACTATGACTGGCACAAACATCTGAATTACCTATCTGCAAGGTGGATCTCATTTGAATTATTTATTGTACTTATTAACTGTGGCACAGGGAAATACAACGTGATATTCCACCATTCCTGCGCAAAAGTGATGCTTCAGTCCAAAACTGGGTGTGTTGCACGATTTAACATACAACATGTAACAGAATTATACTGTGACTGGAAATTCAATTTGTAGCCAAGAGGTCATGTTTTCAAAGTGGTGTACATAGGCGTTTCAAAGTGCGGCTCAACGGTACCCAATTTCGTTTTATCTGATGTTTTCCTAAACAAAAAATGCAAGCAAAATGTAGGCAGTATTTCGTAAAGATTCTGGAATACGACAGAGGGCTGTGGTTAGAAAAACGAGGAGCGCACAGGAATTGGATCTTTGAAAAGTTATAAGGTAAATGAAGATCACGTGAAAAAGATGTACTTATTAAAAGCGAATGCGTCGGGAATTAAACTTTTTTAATACCAGGCTATCATTAAACATATTTATTGTAACTGTTGATAAGAACCCGCCATTTTCTAAAACCTTATTAACCGTAGGAGATTTCTAAACAAGGCCAGCTAAGAAAGGTATATACACATACATGAGTATTATAATCTGGAAAAATCTGAAGCAAGGTGAAAACCATATCCCAAGTGGAACCCATTCTAAACAGCTATCGGAACTCACAGCAGCCTAAAATAACAAGTTAATTCAAAAGGAGAATTAAAATCTAACTGAAACAGATGAATACACTTTAGCAGAATCAGTCACATTGCATGTGTGATCATGGAACTGGAAAGAAAATAGCACTGTTCCTGACTTGGCCTGAGCCTCTTATCAGCAACAGCAGTAGCATCCACAAGGGAGGTGGCAGCAGCACTGGAGCAGCCAGTGGAAGAGGAGGTGGCACCAAGCAGGCATGTTGTCCTCTATCTGCTGCTGGAGGATACTAAGAACGTGTTTCACCCCATAACCCATTGGAGAAAAAAAAAAACGCCCCCGCCAAAAAAGGTTTTGTCATTGTAACACATTAATATAGAGAGGAGTTAGGTGTCTATAGTTCTGAAGACTATTTTAGGATGCACTCAAATGAAACAAGATTCTGCCTGGGACCCATTTTTTATCAACATGTGATTAGTAGTCTCAGCATAAGTATTATATACATAGAAAGTATATAGGGATTTCTGCATAAAAAGCATATTGTATGATTTCAACACTGAATCAAAATGCTACAATAATCCAGTTCTGTACACAGTCCCATCCAAACAGCTAATGTAATCTGCAGTAGCCATGAATGGCATGGTAATCCCAATATATGCACTCAAATTTAGATGAATAATGTAAGGCGGCAAAATGTGGGAATTAATGTTAACAATGCTGCCTAGAACCCATACTTAATAGCTAAAAGTGTCTTTAACTGCCTTGAAAGACATGGTCAATGCAATATCAACATTGAAAATGCAACCGTGATAGCCATATGCATATGAGAAGAATATGTTGGGTTAGAAGAACAAGGAATACGTTCATTGTATTAACTTTACATAAAACCCATCTTAATCAGCAAAGGGAATCTGGAACAACATGGCCATCCTAATGTATATATATATATAATGCATATATCCTATGCTGACGACACCCAGCTACTTTTCACATGTAACAAGGGAGAGGATTTTGAAGGCAATCAGATTGGGGAGTGTCTGGAAGCCGTGTTTGAGTGGTTTCAGAGACACAGCCTGAAATGCAACTCTGATAAGTCAGAGTTGCTTTTCTTTGGAAGCCCACCAAATCCTGAGTGGAGGTCCTGGTGGCCACAGGATATGGCACCGCCTAGAGAAACCTCGTTAAAAGCCAAAAATCTGGGCGTCCTATGTGATATAGATCTTTCTTTTAGACCTCAAGTCATAGGATTGACTGGAAAATGCTTTGGCATGTTGAAGATGATGCGGACATTTCTCCCCCTAATATCTCTTCAACATAAAAAAATCATAGTTCAAGCCCTGATAGGCTTGAGGCTTGACTATGCAAATGCCCTTTACCCAGGCCTCCCCAAATATCTCTTAGCTCGCCTGCAGGTTGTGCAGAACTCGGCCGCAAGAGCTATCTTTAGACTGCCGCGAAGGGCACGTGCGTCAGAGCTGCTGGAGAAATTGCATTGGCTCCCCATTGCCAAGAGAGTCACTTTTAAAGTTTTGACTCTGGCCTTTAAAGCCCTTCATCACATCGGCCCTAAATATCTCCGGAAACGGATGGCTTTTTATGTCCCAAAGAGAACCTTGAGGTCTGCACAACAAGCAAATGCTATTGTCCCTATAATTAAGCGAGCCCGTACTGGAGGCCGCTCTTTTCGTTATCTGGCCCCTTGCTGTTGGAACGAGCTCCCAATTGCTGTGCGATCATTGTCCAATTTGCTCGCCTTTCGAAAGGAGCTGAAGACGTGGCTTTTCACCCAGTAATATCTTTACCACCTGCGTAGAGCACTGTGTTATGTACTGACTTTTTTTTCTCTTTGCCAAAGCGCCGGGACACTCTTTTGAGTAGCCGTGCGCTATAGAAGAGCTTTATAACATAACATAACATAACATATATTTACAACAGGCTAAAAATGTATCTTCATGTGAGGGATTCCCTGCGGCAACAGTGGGCTATCCTGACAAATCCAACATGGCGGCCGCCGCCATGTTCTGGACCAGAAGCGGGGTGAACGTTCCAGCGAACCAAACCGGAACCTACGGACCACCAAAAGGTGGCAGGTAGGCGGAGCTAAGGATGACAAGGAGACGCCAGAGATCGGACTCAAGGAGGAAGTGTTTGAGACAGAGACGGAAGGAGAGAAGGCTGGAGAATCGTTCCCAACCGAGAAGGACCATCAGAGAGGAGACCGCTCCAGGAGCAACGCCCTTGAGTCCAGCAATCCAACAGGAGAAGCGGAGGCTCGGACTCTCTCCCACACGGCGCAGGAGGGTCGTGGGTCCAGGCAAGTTCCCGGAGCACGGTTCTTTTCCTTTAGGGGTTGGTGGGCAGGGTTACGGGCCACACCATGCCGAAGCACTGAAATCCCTTCTTGCACCTAGGAACGGCACATAGAGAGCACGGGTGATGGGAGCACTCTTCCCTACAACGACACCAGACCAAGTGACCTGACTGTGTTCTTTTATTTTGTGTTCCTTTCCTTTTTTCAGTACCCTCCTGAGGAGAAAAGCAAGGCTGGGACAGAGCCTTATCAAGACAATAGCTTCCTGTGAACGTGGACTTCCTTTGTTTTACCCCATTTAAGACATTCATTCCTCTTCATCCCCTAGTCCAAGAACTGAAATACTTGCCCAATAACTATTGGGATAAAAAGTAAAAGAGCATTAATAAAAGATCGAACATTACCCATATTGACTCCAGTGTTCCTAATAAATGGAGGGCAGGGCGGGCCCGGAGTTGCCACCAGCTCACACTTCATTTCGAAAAGTGTTAAGATGGGATAATGTGATTTGAATAAAAATGCTGTTTTTAACCCATTTCTGACCAGAACCAATTATAAACAGCTAAAATTGTCTAGAACGTCTTGGAGCATGGGCAGATATTTCCCAAGGAACAGAAGGGCAAAAGAATGCTTAATCTTGTGGGTTTTTTTTAATAATACAAACAAGTGATGGACAGAATGCTTGAATTAATCTTAGCCATTGGTAGTTACTTGGGGCCACATCCCAGGCCATCGTTATTTGTCACACCACGCCACCTCTGTTTGGACACATTCATATGCAAATAAGTCTTAACCCTGCTCCAGTAAGAAAATTGCCAGGCCATGTACTCCCTGAACTGGAACACAGGCAACCCAAGACGGTTTCTCCCTTATTAGGCTCATCAGTCAGATATAGCTTGGTTCCAATGACACAGTGTGTACGCGAAACAATATCTGAACTTACCCGTCCTACTGAGGTTCCGTGACGATTTGAACCCGTGTTTTCAAGTTTGTCGGAAATACATAATATTAGTATCAGCGAACCGCAAATGATCCATTTAGCATATCCTGGTGTTTTCGCTACGATACGAGCAAGAGCACTCCTGTTATGAACACATTTCTGATCTACCCATGGCATCCATCTTAGATCATGGCCGCCATTTTGTGTTTCCTTGCCCTCACATATGCAATAGCCTCTGATCACTTCATTTCACTCCATTTTGATTAAGGACACGTAGCCTTAGCCGGAGATTCACCTCTTACATGACACGTACACCTTAAACCAGATCACGCTGAAGCTGCATGACTCGACAAAGGCTGCCTCCTCTGCCCGAGGCCAGCCCACCTGAACTGGTTCTCGTGTCCATTGTCCCGATCATGATTAGGCGGCCGAAGCCGGTAGCCTTGCCCATTTACAACCCACAAACATCTCTTATCCCGCTTTCCTATCTTCTGCACCTGGCTCTGCTCCTTTCCTTCTGGGCCTTTATTAGGGGGAGGTAACGAACTATACGATGAGGCGGTCCGGCTCTTGAATGCAATATTGACAAGGGATTGTGATGGACTAGTGGGAACCCCTCTTCGTGATGTTTGGCATCAGATATTATCGACAGTTCCTGTGTAACGCCAAATATTTATTGTTTAGGACACAAAGGTTTGGGGAATGTACTGACATGTGAAATATTTGCCTGAAGCACAATTTTTGGTATATAAGGAGCAACCCTCAATGTACAAATCGAACAGTCTCCTAGATTCTGCCCGTGTGTAGATTCTGTGATTTCTGTGTCCCTGCAGTAATAAACCTTTGGTCTTTGACGCCACCATCGAGAAGCCCGTGTTTCTGTTCATTTGCGCACCAAGGCAGGTGGAACTCCGGGGTCTTTGGGTGTTGTTCCCTGACACCTCTGGACGGAACCAAAAAGTCCAGAACTCCAATTGGCGCCCAACGTGGGGCGACGTCATTCGGTACCGGTCCAAAAGCCTGAAGAGTTCGAGAAGCTTCGTGTGAAGATTCCTGAGGGAGGCGCCCCACTTCATCGATCCCGGCATATCGCAAAAGTGGCCCTGAAGTTCTCTTCCACGAGGGTTCCCGTTCAGGACGGCTGCAGTGGGCCGTTGCCTTGACCGTCGCCCTGTCTTGGACCCGAGGTGCAGCCTTAGTACAGCGAAACGTGACGGGTTTCTCCTTGGTGACGTCTTCAGTGCCTCAGTTAAGTATTTAGTGATAGCTAGCTGGTTACTTTGTGAGGATTGTTAAAATCCTTGATCGGTTCTTGGTTTGGTTTGGTTTCATAAGATTATCACTAGTTGTTTTGGTTACGATAATCTATTTGGTTCAGTTTGGGTATCAATACATTAGTTTGGTTTTGGTAGGCCTAAGTTCTTGGTTCGAGTGCACATATTTGTGCCGTGTTTTGTTTGTTTTGTGTTCCAGACTGAAAATGGTAAGTCGGAAAATGTTGTCTTGTTTTAGTTGCAACAGTGACTCACGATTGGAGGATTCTTGTCTGGTTCCTCCGATTGGGACTCCCCTTTATGACCTATATTGCAAATTTGGAGTGGGTCCTATATCCTATAACGAGGTATGGGTCCGTTATTGTAAGAAGGATGGTGTCCTTAGTTGGCCATTACATGGTAGTTTTGAGCCCGAGATCCTTGATAATTTAGAAGCGAAACTGTTTAGTAAGAAAGCCCGGCCGGCAATGTTTGATTCTTTCCGTTACTGGCGAAAGGAATCTAAACAGAGAGAAATGAAAAGGTTGAAGAAAGAACAAAAAGAGCAAGAAGAGTTAACTCTAGAGCAAGCAACTAAACAACTGCAAGATAATGAGTGCGAAAAGGCTATAGACGTAGCAATTAGAGAGCATAATTTAGCGATTGACAAGTGCTACCCTGCCTTGCCATCGAAAACGGCTAAGATACTGGAGGATCCCGAAAATGATCCTCTGTTGTCTTATCTGTTACGTTCACCTCCACCGTACGCACAAGGTGCTGCGGCCCAACTTGTACCGAATGTTCAATTGCCGGTTGCTGGACAACCTGGTGTTCTTGTTCCTCAGAATCTAGTTCCTGTACCTCCTGTGGTTAATATGAATGTTCCTACGGCTCCTCCTCTTCCTGGGTTGCCGACTTCTATACCTGTATCTGTCTCGCTTACACCTACTACTTCACAAACTATTTTCATCGATACTCCTACTGCTTCGCAATCTGTTCCTACCTCTACTGTGTTCTCTACGTCTGCGAGTATGTTAACTCCACTTTCTGTACGTCGAAAAATAACTGATTCTGTTGCTAATATTCTGTCTCCTCTATATAAATCCTTAATTAAGACTCCTACTTCTGATTCAGTTCAGAGACGTAGTCAGCTACCAAGTACTGAAGAACGGGGAGTTTTAGATTCCACGGCTCTCAGATGGATTACGAAAGTTAGAAGATATAATACGAGAGATGTATTAGATACGTTTATGCAGTGGAAGGAACCAACGCAACGATACGTCTTTGATGAGATGTGCTCGTTGTTACGTGAGGAAATAGAGGAAGATGATGTCGAATCAGACTTGGAGGATTTAATTAAGGTGCAAAAAGAGTTTGCTGCAGGAATGATAGTAGGTGATAATATACAAGAGGCGATGGAACTTATTTTGAGTTTTAGGAATGATCCATCTCTTCGTTCGCCGAGAGATTTAGAGAAAGGTAAAATGAAGCTAAGTCGCCAATATCCTATGAGGGAGGTTCCTCCGATTTGGCGCGAAGCTGTGCAAGCTGATGCGGTTGCTGGTATTGCAGCTGCTCCAGCACAGTTCCAACGAGTGTGGATACACATTCCATGGAAGCGAGCTGAAGTACTAGCAGTGAAACAGGCCTTACCAGATCCGCGTAAGAATCCGGCAGGATATTACAAGGAATTGACACAGACAGTTGAAGCCTGTATAATGAATTTGGCAGACATTGACATGCTATTTGGCAATGTAGTTCCACAACCAGTGTGGGCTAAAATTCGTAGAGAGGATCATCAAGCAGCCTTAGGTGGTGATTGGGCAGCTATCACTGCAGCAGATGGTCAGCAAACGGGTGGTGCAAAACCCGAACCCCTAATTGCTAATCTTCCAGGTAGAATAATTGACTTAATGAAGACTCTGATGCCTGCGTTGCGTGTTAATTGGGATAAATTATCCGCATGCAAGCAAAAGAAAGATGAAAGTGTCTCCGACTTCTTCACGAGGTTCGAAGAGACTTTTGTAGATCATAGTGGTCAGGATATGAGCACTGAAGGAGGACAGAGATTGTTTGTCGATAAATTTGTGCATAATTTGTTACCTGAATTATGCAATAAATTAAAGGATTCAGAGAGTGCGTGGGCTGTATCTACAACAGCGCAAATACTTGCGACTGCGCAGTACTACGAAAATAGGGATAAAGAGGAAAAGGAGAAATCAGAGAAGAAAACGAAAGATTTAAAGACTAAAGTTCTTTTACAGCAGGCGTATCCGCCTCGCACGAATCAGACTAATATGCAACAGAATTCGTATCAAAGGACAGATTATAGTTCAACCAGGCCTCAATATCAGTGGAATCAGTGCGCGTACTGTAAGAAAGAGGGTCACTACAAGAATGAATGTCCGATTTTAGCGCAAAATAATGCAGCAGCAGCTCAGAGAGGTCATGGTGGTTTTGCGCAGAATACTAGAGGTCGAGGGCGAGGTGCTATGCCTCCGCAAACGAATGATCGTCCCTCTAATCACTTTGATCAACGAAACGTACAGTCAGCTCAACAGAATAGATCTCAACAATATCTTGTTGAGGATTATTGTGAAGTTGATGAGGGATTCCAGCAAAATGGGTACTAGGACAGCCATGGACAGAGAGAGGGAGTAGTATCAGTTCCAGTGGATCAGAGTGGGCCTTATGTCGCAGTAGCAACATCAGGTGTAGTCGAACCGTTTCTGTTGGATACTGGTGCCGCAAAAAGTTCTATAATTCATGCGAAACTCCCTGGCGCACCTTTGTCTGGCTCAACGAATGTTTCCGTAGGTTTTTCAGGCGCCCCTGTTTACAACCCGATATCTAATCCTTTGTCTATTTCTGTTGGACCATGCCAATTGAAAGCACCCTTGATTTTGACGACAGGTTGTAATGAAAATCTGCTTGGTTTAGATTTGTTAAAACGACTATATGCGACATTGTACTGTTCTCCGGATGGAGTACAGCTTACTTTGGGTAAAAGACTCACTTCTCCGATGTACTTGTCAATGGACGCACTCCCGCCAGAGCTGTGCTCACTCCCTGATTCTCTTTGGGCGACTGGTCCTAATGATGTAGGCCTTTTGGAAATACCACCGTATGTAGTAACTTTGAAAGCAAATATAAAATTTCCCAGAATTCCCCAATATAAAATATCGAGTGAAGGAGAACGTGCACTTTTATTGATTGTGCAAGATTTGATTAAGAAAGGTGTGGTTGAAGAAACTCGAGGAAATGTTTGTAATAGTCCTGTATTGCCAATTCTGAAACGAACTGATCCTACTAAGCCTCCAGTATATAGGTTTGTCATAGACCTTAGAGAAGTCAATAAGATTGTGGTTCCACAGTTTCCTGTGGTTCCAGACATTACTGCCTTGTTAACATTGATTCCTGCTACAGCCAATTGGTTCTCAGTCATCGACTTGAAGAATGCATTTTTCAGCATTCCGATAGCCGAGGAAAGCAGGGATATTTTTGGCTTCTGTCTAGGAGGTCGAAGCTTCAGATTTAAACGCGCTCCACAAGGCTACTGTGAGAGTCCATCTATTTACAGTCAAGCATTAAAAAGTCAGCTAGATTCTTTTGTCCTTCCTCCAGGTTCTGCACTAGTACAGTATGTAGATGATCTTTTAGTGGCTGCCGATGACAAGGAAACTTGCAAAGCAGCTACAGTATCGTTGTTACATCATTTGTCTGATTTGAATCACAAAGTATCACCTTCCAAGATGCAATACTGCTGCCAAGAAGTGACCTACCTAGGTCATCTCTTGTCAAAGGAGGGAAGGAAGTTGACCCCAGAAAGAATAAAAGCAATTACGCAAATGAGTGTTCCACGCACACAGAGAGAAGTACGTGCCTTTTTAGGTATTACCTCCTACTGTAGGCAGTGGATTCCAAATTTTTCTCTTTTAGCGAAACCATTGGTAGCTTTGACTGGGAAAAATGTTCCGAGTCCGGTGCCATGGTCTGATGAATGTCAAGAGAGTTTTACTGAATTACGAAAAGCCTTGTGTTCAGCTCCTGTATTGGGTACACCTGATTACAGTAAACCATTCACGCTCTACGTTCACGAGAGAGAAGGTTGCGCGTTGAGTGTCCTGACACAGAAGTTTGGTGATAAACAACGCCCTTGTGCGTATTTCTCATCAACATTAGATCCGGTAGCCAAAGCGTTGCCTAGTTGTTTGAGGGCTACAGCGGCAGCTGCGGCTTCCATTCGGCAATCTGCTGGTTTGGTGATGAACAATATGCTAGTGGTCATGGTTCCTCATGCAGTGGATACACTCATGAACCGAACGAAGACACAACACCTTACCAGTGCGAGATTATCTGGTTACGAATTGACACTACTAGCGAGTCATATTCAGATCAAAAGATGTAATGTATTGAATCCAGCAACGCTGTTGCCGACTGATCAAGAGTCGAGTGATTCTGAGCCACATGACTGCTATTTTAAAACGGAGGAAGAGACAAAAGGACGCATAGACCTTAAAGATACTCCGTTATCTGATCCGGATGGTACGCTATATGTGGACGGGTCATGTTTTAAATTGGAGAATGGTGATGTGACTGCTGCTTATGCGGTGACGACTTTGAAGACGATTGTGGAGACTGCAAGAGTGAGTCAGAATTCTGCCCAAGCAGCAGAATTAATAGCTCTAACGAGAGCATGTGTTTTAGCTGAGGGAAAGAGAGTGAATGTGTTCACAGATAGTCAGTACGCATTTGGCGTGGCCCATAGTTTTGGCCGGTTGTGGAGAGAAAGAGGTTTCATTACGTCCCATGGGACTAAGATTCAACATGGTCAGCTAGTTAACGACTTGTTGGAATCTCTAACCTTGCCGACTGAAGTTGCAATTGTAAAGTGCAGTGCTCATAAAGCAATCACGGATGATATTGGACGTGGGAATGCTTTTGCTGATGAAATTGCTAAACAGACAGCTAGAGATGTGATGAGTAGAATGTATGTTGCAACGTCTGCAAGATGGATCGCTGAGTCTGGGATGTGTGAAGATACAATGGAAAGTGTGAAGGAGATTCAGAGAGAAGCGACTGAGGAAGAGAAACGTGTATGGAGAGAAAGTACGGGCAAGTTGGACTCGAATGGATGTTGGATTGATTTGACAGAGCAACAACGTTGGATGTTGCCGGATGCGTATGTGCTTGCAGTAGTGACAATGGCGCACGGAGTAGCGCATATAAGTTCTAAAGGTATCTGTAAAATGTTGGCTCCGGTCTGGAAGAATGATGGGATCAGTAAGTGTGCAGAGAGAGTGGTGAAAAATTGTATGGTGTGCTTGATGCATAACCCTGGCAAGGGAACTCCAACTCCAGCTGGTCATTTCGCTCCTCCTTCCTGTCCCTTTGAAGTGATTCAGTTAGATTTCATTCACATGGAACGCTGTAATAACTTGAAATACGTCCTGGTGGTGGTTTGTGCTTTTTCCAGGTGGATAGAAGCATACCCACTGAAGGACAATACCGCCTTATCAACTGCCAAAATCCTTCTCAAAGAATATTTCCCTAGATTCGGTATGCCACGGATTGTATGGTCAGATAACGGAAGTGAGTTTATAGGGAAAGTTATGCAGAGTGTATGTGCAGGCCTAGGTTTGAAACAAAAATTTCATAGTGCGAACCATCCCCAGTCAGCTGGTCTAGTGGAGGGTTATAATGGTACCCTCAAGTTGAAGATGGCCAAAATACAAGCATCCACAGGTTTGGCGTGGCCAGACGCACTTCCTTTGGCCTTGTTATCAACGAGAGCAACAGTGCATTCTAGAATAGGGCTTTCTCCATACGAGATTGTGTTTGGCCGCCCGGCAAATATCTGGGGTGTGCCAAGGCCTAAACAATTTTGCTCCATTGAATATCCTATGTTGATAGACTACCTTTACGACTTGACTGCTAAATTGAGTCTTATTCATCAACAGGTTTTCGATGCACTACCAAAGCCTCCGGAGAGTCCAGGGCATCAACTGAAACCCGGTGACCAAGTGATGGTCAAAAACTTCGCGAGGACAAAGAATCTTCAGCCTCGCTACATCGGTCCCTTCCAGGTCCTGCTGGCAACGAGGACAGCCGTACGTGTTGCTGGCCGCAAGAACTGGATTCACGCTTCTCACGTAAAGCGTGTTCCGTTGCCGCTGCCTTACGACGACTGGGTGAAGAAAGGAATTGGTGCCTCCGAATCTGAAATCACCCCGAAATTTATCCCTTTCAGTGATGCCGATTTGATTACTGACACTTTGAAACCTGACTGTCCTCCTGAGAAAACTCCTTCGAACATTGAACATTTGTCTTCAGCATCAGAAGAAACTTTGTTATCTGCGAACTTAAACTCTGCAACAGCTGCTAGTGATACACTATTTTCCGATCAAACAGTACCAGCGAAGAAGAGATACAACCTTAGAAGCCATAAAAAGGACTAATAAAGCAGGCAACTGCATATTGTAATTCTGAGATATATATATATATATTGAACTTTTGCTTTTCAGCCAGGAAGTTTGCTATTGTTTATTGTTTTTAAATTGCCTTGCCGTCTGGGTAGCCGTAGGGTCGTGGCTGTGTGCCTAGTTTGAATTTGCAGGGGTCTGACACAAGGTCGATCTTTCTGTTGGTTTTGGGAACTCCCAGGGCTGACAGAGGCATTTTCATCTACGTACACATCATCAGTGGTCGCGAGCGGATTGTAGAAGATGGAGCTTCCTGCGCTGCAACGAGAAAATGTGATTTATGTTCGCAGAAACAGACTGTACAAAATTCTTCGTAGCAAATGCTTTTTGATGCAATGTGCCGTTACATTTTTGATTATTTTAGCAACATTGATGGGTGGAATAGCCTTTAGTATAAATCTGATTTTTGTGCCAGTTACTACAGTACCTCCCCTTGATCCTGTTACTTCTACTGTTTCTTCTGTACACTCTTTTCACTCGTTTCCTGAACATGAGCAAGTCCGACGCTCAGAGTTCATTAACAACACTTTTGTACAGCTCTTGCACCAACACCAACTGGTAGTTAACACTACAGACTGCTGGGTGTGTGGCTTAATACCCCACACTATGGATAAAGGTATTCCCTATCTGGTTTTGCCTTTCAGCTACAATGGATCATTTCAGGCCCTTCAAACCATCTTTGCTTATGCCCTTGAGACCTATCCTCCACGTCCACCACGTTCCACTAAATATAACTCTGCCAACAAAGCTTTAGTCCAGGGAATTATTGACATGATCAAGGATGTCAATAATACTCCATCATACCCTAGAGACGAACTACGAGTGTATTTGAGTTGGAATACTTCAGAGTATCGCCTTAGTTTAGGAGAAAGCAAGCGTAAAAGCTCAACTCCAATCTGGGTCGTACCTCACCGAGGTCAGGTCTGTTTGCAAGGTAATGGGAGAAATCCGAGAGCTCAGCTAGGGAGGAGTGAGTGCGTTGAGACTTATGTGTTTCCGGCTAACTCTTCCCCTGCCTTCCTCACTGCTAGGGGTACCTATTTCATTTGTCGAGACCGAGCTTATACATGGTTGCCTGCTGACTTTTCAGGTTCATGCTATATTGCTCGATTGTTGCCTCCAACATACACTGCTTCATCTGATTACCACAGAACCAGAGTAGCGAGAGGTGTCTTCAACAAAGAAGATACTGCTGGTCAGGAAGCTGGAGACTTTTTCAAAGGCTTTCTTCCGTTTTGGGGGCCTATGGCCAATAGTAGAAACATACGTCAGCTAACACGGGTAGTTGAATCTACTATTACCGAAACTGCTGGTGCCCTTAGCAACCTGACAGCTGAGCTTCAGGCGGATAGACTCATGACGTTGCAAAACCGTATGGTTTTAGACGTTATCCTTGCAGACCGAGGTGGGGTATGCAGAATGATCCAATCGAGCTGCTGTGTCTTTATTCCTAATAATGCTCCAACAGTCTATGAGGCGATCTCTAAGCTACACAAGATTTCCGACTCTATACATGTAGACAAGGGAAACTGGTCCTTTATGGAGTGGGTTTGGACTCTGATCTCAGCGTGGGGATGGAAGGTTCTAATGGTCATTGGTGTCATCTTAGTATTCCTCTTCTCATGCTGCCTAATTATCCAGTGTGGTCCAGCCCTGTGTAGCCTTTGTGCTGCAACCTGTTTTAGGAAACCACCTGCGTTTGGAGAAAAGGCACAAGAAAGGATGATGGTACAACAACATGTCACTGACCTGATGAGTATAGAACTAGACTCTGATATAGACTGAGTAATTGCCTATGTAAGGGCAAAAGGAGGGTCTGAGGTTCCGTGACGATTTGAACCCGTGTTTTCAAGTTTGTCGGAAATACATAATATTAGTATCAGCGAACCGCAAATGATCCATTTAGCATATCCTGGTGTTTTCGCTACGATACGAGCAAGAGCACTCCTGTTATGAACACATTTCTGATCTACCCATGGCATCCATCTTAGATCATGGCCGCCATTTTGTGTTTCCTTGCCCTCACATATGCAATAGCCTCTGATCACTTCATTTCACTCCATTTTGATTAAGGACACGTAGCCTTAGCCGGAGATTCACCTCTTACATGACACGTACACCTTAAACCAGATCACGCTGAAGCTGCATGACTCGACAAAGGCTGCCTCCTCTGCCCGAGGCCAGCCCACCTGAACTGGTTCTCGTGTCCATTGTCCCGATCATGATTAGGCGGCCGAAGCCGGTAGCCTTGCCCATTTACAACCCACAAACATCTCTTATCCCGCTTTCCTATCTTCTGCACCTGGCTCTGCTCCTTTCCTTCTGGGCCTTTATTAGGGGGAGGTAACGAACTATACGATGAGGCGGTCCGGCTCTTGAATGCAATATTGACAAGGGATTGTGATGGACTAGTGGGAACCCCTCTTCGTGATGTTTGGCATCAGATATTATCGACAGTTCCTGTGTAACGCCAAATATTTATTGTTTAGGACACAAAGGTTTGGGGAATGTACTGACATGTGAAATATTTGCCTGAAGCACAATTTTTGGTATATAAGGAGCAACCCTCAATGTACAAATCGAACAGTCTCCTAGATTCTGCCCGTGTGTAGATTCTGTGATTTCTGTGTCCCTGCAGTAATAAACCTTTGGTCTTTGACGCCACCATCGAGAAGCCCGTGTTTCTGTTCATTTGCGCACCAAGGCAGGTGGAACTCCGGGGTCTTTGGGTGTTGTTCCCTGACACCTCTGGACGGAACCAAAAAGTCCAGAACTCCACTACTTACAGAGTCACACTTAAGTATACAAAAAGTGATGGATGGAATGCATGAATTAATCTCAACCACTGGTAATTACTCGGGCTGCATCGCACTTCATCATTGTTTTGCACAGCATACCACTTCAGTTAGGACCCATCCATGTGCAATCAGTCTTAATACTGCTCCAATAGGAACAGTACAGCCCAAACCTGTAATGTTCAGTAAGTGCCCAATGTTTACTTACCTCTTCTCACTTCACTTCCCACACATTATTGTTTTCCTGATGTGAAACACACCATCTTCACCCAAACCATATAAAAGTACTCTGACACTGGTTCTCATGCATTCTTAGGCAGTAGACATACATCCAGCCATAAAGTTTGAAGTTAATAACCGGAGGAAACAAACAAAAAATAACCGGAAAGTTCTGCATGAACCAATCTATCTATTCTAATAGAGGTATGGTTTTTATTTTTTTTAAAGAGAATTTGACTAATCATGCAATTCCTGAAAACTTTACCATTTAAAAATAGGGTCCTGGACATAAGTGACTTAGAAATGTAGAACTGCAATAGACCAGTTTGAAGGAGCAAGTTTCATCAATGATGAATCCTCCATCCCTCAAGAATATAGCCTTACACAGTGTGTTGCGAACAAAGGAGCGCAGTCAGGTACTTTAAAGCTTTAGCTTCATCGCGATTAGTCTTAGTTTTCTTTTGCCTGTGGACTCTCTTTATTAGGTCGAGCCTACCAGTCAGCGCAAGCTGTGTGGTTAAGAAAGACATATTGTGGACTTACCAATGACATACAGGGGCTAGTATCCCACCCATTGTTTACAATTTGGTGGGGCTACTCTCACTCTTACTTGTTTGCTTCTGTTGGATGCCTTTTCTTCTTTCAGCCAGTCCATCTTGTGTTGGTCCCTCCCCGGGAGCATATCTTTGAGTGATAGGGTTCTATGCTTTGTCTGCTTGCTTTTAGGGAAGTACTTTTGTTCAGTTTGTTCAAGTTCTCCATCTAAGTGCTTCTCTCCCCCGCTATCGCTCATTCTACATTGATCTCTTTTGCCCGTGTTCTCCCCCTCATTTCCCTTCTCTCCTGCTCGCTGTGTTGCATTTTCTCTCTGCTCATCGTAATGCTTCACCCCCCTCCTTGCTGCTTCACCTACCACCATCTAGCCCAAACCGCTACCACTACCTGCTGCTACGTTGTTTTTAAAACCGCTTTAAAGCAACATTTTAAAAGATAGTTTTTGAGCTACTTTTTATTATTTACCAACACTTCTTGGATCGGTATTTTTTTAAAAAAAGCCCTTGTCCTTTTGCGGACATGCACATGCATGTGGAACACATGTGAGCATCTACAAAATGATGCAGCGGCCGCAACATCAGGTCTATTTTTTTCTCTTGGCCATGTTGCACAGCAGTTCAAATGGTGTAAAAGCATGGCTGAAAAATATTGACAAGGCCAATATGTTCTTTACACTCGACATATTGGCGTTGCCAATGGTTGTTAGTTATGTTTTGTTTACTGGCCTTTAAATAAAATTGCTTTCGTTTTGTTTCGCCAGTGGAACCTCCTTACTTTTTTGATTTTGTTCACTTGAGTTTTGTAATTCAGTTTTATTTTCTGAGGCTCATGAGAAGCATTGAATATTATAACTGAATCGTTCAGGATTATAAGGACAACTTTCAGCACTGGTACTGTCCTTGTAGTGACAAAAACAGATGGGAAGCTAGTTCTAACCAAATGAGTCACTAAATGAGGCTCAAACTGTAAATAACAATTAACGATTGTGTCTCAGCAATAATTTGTGTTCACAACATGCTACCAAGTGTCTTGAAAACACGCCACAAATTGGGTGCACCATGGTATTACAGAGACAGGCTTGATTTCAGTGAGAGGCAAATTAAAAGGTGCAGTTCACAAAAAAGGCTTCTAATGTACAACTGGAACACAAATCTATTCTGTTTCAAGTGTTAGCATCTCCGCAGATTTAGTTTGAGAAATATCTGTCCTGGCTCCATCTAAGTTGTTGAGCTGGGAAAACAAAATTTGCCAGAAAGCAGACCACATTCGCGAATAATGAAGGTGGCATGCCTCTGCTCAAATCACGCAAGAAAACTAGCATTTGAATTGCAATAGGTCTCGCATTTACAAGAGTTTGCACTATTGACATTGTTATTGAAAATGCCTTTTATTTATTTGTTGTTTTTAAAACAGATAAATAAAAGGCATTGTCATTTACAATGCCAATAGCTTGAACTCTCGCAAATGCAAGACCTGTAACATTGCAAATGCGTTCGTGCAATAAATTTTTTTTAAAAGCGTTAGGAGAGAGTGTGTCTTGCCTGCAACAGCAGGCAGGACAAAGCTATTTGAGAAAATAGTGCTCAGAGGCTGCAATTAAAGCCTACAGAGTAACAACACATGTAACAGGGAGTGTCGCCATGGGAGGTTACAAAATGAGATAAGACGGCACTAAAGAGGGACTATTAAGTCTATTGACCAATGAACGGCCACAGTTTACAGTGGACAATGGCTCAAACCAATGAAAAGTATGGGCAGAGAGTGGGCGGAGCTTCAAGTCCCTACCTGAATACAGCATGCCTCGCAGAACAGCGCATGCACTGCCCAGGCTCCACCTAAAAAAGATCAGCTTAGTTATATCCGCTCGGGTGTGTAATTCTACCAAACTGTGGCGTTTACTAACGGGACCCGAGGGGCTGTACCGTGCTGCAATTCATGTTTTCAGGAGACAATATGTACAAAACACAGCGAGCATGGACAGAGCAGGTTGGACACAGAATGCTCCTTCACAGACGGGTACAAATTGTGCTTACAGAGTGTGCCTCCAAGAGACAAGTAGAAACTGTGTTTACTGTCCCTTGATATGTAGCTGGGGAGGCTCAGAGGCAAAATATGAATAATGGCCAAAAATGTGTCATTCACTTTAAACCAGGATCTCTCACCCAGGAAAACATCATCTATCCACAACAGACTAATAAAGTCCCATTGGAATCAGAATTACTGGATAATGAAACCCCACCCACTCTTTTGTGGAATACTTCATCATAGGTAACCTTACCCCGTCCTGGTAAGATAACACTGCCTCAGCGGGCTCAACCTTACGGAGGTAGTTCTAAATAAAGTGATACAGGATAGGCAAGGGGTCCAGAATTAAAATCCCCTTAAGGGTAGGCCCAAATAATGATTTTACTTAATGCAGATACCTTAAGTGAGCTTTAAAAAAATGGGGGGGGGGGGGAAATGTCCAATGAGTACTCGGACACATGCATCCTCATCACTTGCCAACATGTTTCAGCCTATCACATTACTCAGGTGGGTCAGAGGCTTTCTTCAGGGCTGCATTAGATCCCTACCACATATATCCATGCATGCAGGGCCGTGATTGGGGGACACGGTCATACCTCACTGGGTCAAATGTTCATAAGTAATAGTACCTAATTTTACATACAGATGATTAAAACAACTTCATAATTGTACATGATTGTATATGCCCACCGGGCATGAAAATAAAATGAAAAGATATCCATGGGGACAAAATGTGATGATACTGCAAATCAACCCAGCACACAAGGGGGTGGATACAAGCATAGTCTGTCATTTAGCTTATCCTTTCTATGTGATATATCATGATGTTTTTTTGGGAGATCCCTCTCTAATCACACACTTGTATGCGTGAGAACATCATTAGTTCATAGTTGCTGATGATCGGGCTCATAAAATCAAGAGTTTGAATGTACATTCTCTATAGATGCTCCTTCATACTACAACAAATAAGTGTAAAAATGTATTTTGTTGTTTAATATCAAAGTTATGAACTACTCTTCACCTTCATCCAATTCAATCCTATCTTTTGTACATCTTTAACGAGGTCATTGCTGAATAAACATATATTTCTAGTTGCAAAGGCAGAGAACTTTAATGGCTTTCACTCACTGTCCTACTGAAGTCTGCTAGTAGAGCGGTGCCTGTTATTGCTCAGTCCTCTACTGTCAATATATTGTTACTTGACCCAAAATTCCACTGCCACATGTCACAGCTGAAGGACTTTTATCCTTCCACTACTTCCACTATGGGAACTACTTTTTTCTTTCTACTTCAGCACTTCGTGAGAGAGCATATTTTCTTGATCCCTCCATTATGTGTTGCTTCCCCACTCAAATCCTTACCCTCATGCTCTATATTGCACCCCCACCTTTTCTGTTAATTCTCCCACCACACCCAGCTTTAAAAACAAAAAAATTCAACATCTCTCACCACCAAATCACCTCTGTTGTCCCTGCTGACTTTAGTTCTTGAACATCCGTCTCACTCTTGAATTGGATCCTGTTCTGTGCACCCTATTGCTCCTTGGCAAAAGGCAGTGGAGACACCAGTAGGGTGTGTTATGCCACTGGAAGGCAAGCCTACTACGAACTGGAGAGTACTTGCCTATGACTTCATAAACACAGACTGACACAAAAGACCTGTTTGAATGGCTCTGGATAGGCCATGTCTAGGATCACTGAATATCCATGATCACAGCAAAGCAGTAATTATGCCTATAAAGTCAGCAATACCTCCAAACATGTTATTCCACTGAATAGATGTGATTCTATATAGGCAGTGAGTATAGTGACGAGGTTATTTTTCACTTACAATCAAGATATACAAGTGTATTTGACTAAGAGCTTAGCTGTACGAATCGCTTACGGTCTGTGTAGGGTTATCACTACTAACCATGATGATCAAGTATCAACTTTACAACAGAAAATGTAGTGTTATCAGTCTTATCATTAGGCTTTGTGATGTTTGCAGGTTGTACTTATAATGAATTACAAAGCAAGTAACAGTCAGAGTACTGATATGATGGGTGAGGGAATGAACTTAAAAAAAATATCTTAGAGTGACTATTTTTAAAATGTGTCAATTTTTAGCACTATATATATATATATATATTTATTTATTTATTACTGGTCAAGTTTATCCTTTTCTCTGAGTATGTGACCAGATCAGGTCGCACATGCATCCCCACCAAGTGCCATTCTTAGTGTTGGGAAGTAGTTTAAGCATCTTCTAGGATGAAAAACAGGACCAGCCTAGATTTCTTTAATAATGAAAATTACATTTATGCCATTACTACAGATTTACAAATCCTGTTGGAAGTTCTGTGGATTATCAACATTTGAAGGCCCCCCTCAATGAGAGTTCTATATTTTATAAGTGCAACGCAGGGGTAATGCATTGCATGTGGAGGTAAACACTCCGCCGGTCCCATCTGCAATCACCTCATGAGCTGAGGAGATTCCATCACACACAACACAGAACCATAATGTGGGTGTGATATAAATAGTGCAGCTCAAACTATAAAAAAAAATAATCAGAGAAGACATTTTATTTTGACCCCTTATAATTCATACCTTGCGTTTTTCTAAATGTTGTGTTAGAGGACCTCTGCGCGGATTGCCCAAAAGAAAATATTTAAAATTGACGCGCCATGTATGCTCACATTCTCTCCAGTTTGTGGCCAAAGAATAACTATGACTATACAACCACTCCTCTGAACAGAATACTGACCAGTTTACTGTACATCCCTGGGAGGTAATGGTGAGTGGTGTGCATCAACGTTCAGTACCTGTGAGAGGCAAATTAACTAACCATTCATAACAATGTCCAAAGCACAAATGTGTAATGTGATGTATCGATTTCTTCCTCATATCTGTCATTTTAAAATGAAAATGACCACGCCACAAACCACCAGAGCACCTCATATTCATGCCTCACTGGATAGACGGTTGTGGCCCAGTACACGCTACTGCCCAGTGGCCACTGTCGGGCCAAGTGGGCGAATGAAGACTACCCACTGCGTGGGCACCTACATACGCCTAATAACTCATCTATCCTTTTCCCAGTGATCACATCATAGAGGCATCATCTTAACCCCTTCGCCGTGGGGTTAATTCACCTGCGGTGCTGGGGGGAGGGGAGGGGGAGGCGCAGCGCCGCGGTGCTCATGACGAGCTCGGCTCGTCATGCAGCACGGTGGCACTGTGCTCATGACGAGCTGAACTCG
This sequence comes from Lissotriton vulgaris, assembly GCF_964263255.1. Classification (NCBI taxonomy): domain Eukaryota; kingdom Metazoa; phylum Chordata; class Amphibia; order Caudata; family Salamandridae; genus Lissotriton; species Lissotriton vulgaris. Next base: position 1,615,796,424 of record NC_141694.1, read on the forward strand.
TCATGACCACGCCTGTTCCAATGGAACGCCCAGCACAGCAGGGGAATTATCCCTGCGTGGGCATTCTGCAGCGGTCATGACGAGCTCAGCTCGTCATGAGCACAGCGCCACTGTGCTGCATGACGAGCTGAGCTCGTCATTGGGCACCCAAGAGGTTAAAAGTATAGCCATGAACTGGAAAGTGAAAAAGAACAATAACAGCAAATTAATTGGAAGAAAGTTCTGACTATGCATGCCCTCGGAACTAAAGTATTTGATGGACTCTAGATCTTACAAAAAATATAGAGACCGCAGACCAATTTGCAACTCTGTAAATCTACACAAGAGGCACACACTGATGAATGCTTACGAAACAGCAGTTCTACAAAAAGAGCAACTTTATTGTGTGTTCAATCGACAGAGTGACATGCAAGTTAGAAAACTGCCCAAGATTGAGGTGAGGGGATGGACAGTCATGGCTAGTGGGAAAGGGAGGGTACTCTTATTTGGTTTATTCCCGTGCCTCTTACCGCAGATCTCATTGCTTTGCTCTACAAAAGAATGATTTATTATGAGTCAGAAAAGGATCTTATTTTGAGCAAGCAGATGCCCGAGAAATATATTCACTGTGGTCATCTGATTCCTGCTCTGACCCCTGAGGCTACAAGCCGGTTGTAGTATTGAGCGTTCAAGTGAAATCACATTCCCTATTTTCTCATTTTGACCAACCCTTGTGCAGGAGAGCCATATCACAAGACTCCCCAACATCCATGGGGGCTCCTCTCGGTTAAATGATAGGAATCCACTCACAGTGAGACTCCTTCAAACATGGTCCTTGAACGTGGTGTTGTTCTTTCGTTTGGACAAATAAGAGGTGGAGTACAGAGTGTGGAGGTCGCATGTGAATTAATGTTGCCCCCAGGAATATGGCGTGCTCCACAGGGCTTATGGTAGTCAGTGCCGCGGTCCACCCGCCTCTGTGCCAGCCGCCCTGCACTCCTCTCTCCTGTACCCCACACAGAAGCCACTAAAAAGCCATGTTTATGTTAATGAATTTCAATTCAAGTCCAAATAGAGCAAGAAAGATCCCTTGTCCTCAACTGACCTGGATCACACCAGATCGGCCTGGGAGTGGATCTCTTGAACAAAGTCTTTCGCCAAGCGCTGAGCCAACAACAGATCAGCAAAAGCAAACGGGATGCGCGTTACGTCCATCTCCTGCATTCTCTAAAATGTGCAGCTGGAGAAGCGACAGCACCTCATTGGACGGAGCTTGCCTGGGAGCCAATCCAGAACTTCAGAGTAACCGCATTAGGCAGCAGTGGAAGGGGCTTGGGCGGTGCCAGCTGTAATAGACTCCCGAGAAATACTTTGGGCAAGTACAAATTAAGCACACAATAGAAGTGATCTGCTTCACACAAAGTGCAATATTGTATCAGACATATTATGGTAGTTAAGTGTTCACTTGCTGATAACTTCAATCATTCATTAAAACACGTGGTAGGTAGTGTAATCTGTAGCAATAAACAACAAACACATATTTAAATGTAATTCTAAAAGGGTGGATAGAACGAACCAGTGTCATTTTATTGTACTTTTAACACAATTGTATTGACAAATCACACGGGCTTTCTCAAAGAAAGCAGAAGTTATTTTGACAGGATACTCAGTCTTTAGAAGAATCACTAATATTTACATTTCTTTTTGAGGTCAAGTGTTTTGACTGGCAAAGTACTTCCTCGTGAGACATGTACACAGCAAGGGTTATATGTACTATAAAGACATGCAGAACTGTGCTCTCGTGAAAAGAGGCGATGCATGCTTGGCATTTCTCTGCTGATTTAGTCACCCATGCAGCATTATTTGGTTTTGAAAATGCCACACAATGTAAGTGGATCTGGTTTGGGCGCAGACAACGACAGAGCCATATTGCAGCCGAGACGAACTACAGGGATAAGGACCCCCAACATCAGGGAGTGAACATCACAAGGTTTCCACGGAAAGGCACCGAACAAGAGGTGCGCTGGGCAGAAGTCCCTGCGGAATGGGATTGTTTCTGTTGGGGCTTTGTCTGCCTCCTGGATGCTTTAGGCCCCACGGGCTGGAGCACAGCTGCCCGCGTGTGGCACTTTGCAGGTGTATGTTGTGGGTGTGTTCGCAGATGGATGACGTAGGAAGGGACATTTTCGGTGCAACATTCATCCCCGAGCGTGGGCGCTGGTGCAAGATACATTTATGTCACTTTGAAAACTCAGAGAAGCAGTTCAGAATCAGAAAAGTTTATTGTAGATTAAAGGTTTACTGCTGATTGATTCGTTCCAATCATAACAGCAGCAGCTGGAACCCTCCTGGGGGAAGTGCTACACCCCCTTCATTTCAAACTTCGTAAGCTGCCATGCCCTGGGCTTGGCATGCCTGCATTTACCACGGCACTGCTACCTACTGGCCAGCTGACTCATTTCTCGTTTGGTTGCTATAATGCAGACCAATTGCCCTGCTGTCGAAGAATAATACCCTCCAACAATAAGGCAGACCCGGAAGTAGTATATATTTCTCATTGCAGACAATGGGTTTCTTCACATGTATGACACCTTCAACCAACAGCACTTTGCATGCTGGTACAAAAACACAAGTCCCAAAATGCACAGAGCTGGTCAAGAAAAACAGAATAAACTGAAGTTGTTAAGATTGAACAAAGGCCCTTAACACCAATAAGTTTCTAGTCCCTTTTGTACATTAAGTGCACCCCCATCAACCCAATTCCAAAGGACTACAAAGGGTCGGATTATATACAGTGCTTGAAATGGAAAAAATAGAAGTGCAGGTACTCTATACCAGAGTACCTGATTGTTTCTCAGAAGTAATCGTACTCTCCAATTAAAAGTATTATGTCCCTCTTGAGAAGCGCTGGTACTCTCCCTCTCAAAAAAAAAGTGTCGGTACTCAGTACTGGACAGTACCTGCCCATTTATAGCACTGATTATGTTGTTTTCTCTGGGCAGCTGGTTTAGTACAACATTCAGCCATGGGTGCCCGGAAATGAAAATCCTATGCAGACCGATTACGGAACCACCGTCTAGCAAAACATCACACTGTTCTCCTGAACCAGCCTGCAGCCAAGGACAGGCACAGTCAGGAAGCAGCAGCCACTAACCTACTGCCATCAGAGGCTGGGTTTCAGCCACCAATGACAACCAACAGACAAGCATACTGGCAGACTTTTGTAAACACTCAAAGAATCTCGAAGGCCTCTGACTGAAAGCACGTGGCCATCTTTGGAGAGGAACATTGCATCATAGATGTGGGAAGGCAAATTGAATGTGACATTGTGCTACGTCACGTGTGCTTGGATCTTTCTGCAAACGCAAGGGTTCAATGTTAAACGTGATCTTCTATCACGTCCAGACGTTCCTTCTCTAGTTACATAAAACTTACTACTCAGTGCTCAGATGACTATGCTCTCACACTGGTCTGACAATAAATTAACTTTATCAGAAACACCACTGATTATACTTCTTTAGGTGCTCAATTTAAATCAATCAATCTATGGATTTGTAGAGCGCTTCTTGTCACCTGTGAAGATATTAGAAACACAAACAGCACATCAACAAAAACAGCAAACTCTGTAGATGTATATGTGTGCCTTAAACTGAATGTAATGTTAGAAGTGGACGGTATGAACAGAGCAGTGGCATAACGAAACACGAGGGCCGCCCCTGCAAAGTAAATGGAGAGGACCCTCATTTCAGACTCCTCACATGCACATTCAAGGGACTCGCCTACCTGAGCAGTTCCATCTCCTTCCACCAACCACCCAGGCAGCTCCTCTCCAAAGGACTCCTACTCGCACACATCCCACAAATTCACAGAATCAGATCAGGAGGTCAAGCATTCTCTTAAATCGCTCCTAAAGCATGGAAGGCCCTCCCACTGCACATGAGAACACCCTCCTCTCTTCTTGAATTCCGCAAGAAGTGGGTGATCTGGCTTTTCAATTAACCATCTTACCATGGGCACGGCTAGGCACACACCACCTGCCTGGATACCCTTGCGTGAGGAAGCGTGCTTTACAAATACACATAACATAACATAGAAGCCAGCCAGTCTGAGAGATGGTAAAAAGATTTTGCTGCAGGGGATGGACAAATACCAAGTGGACATGCTTGGACAAGAAAAGCCATTGAACAAAAGCATTCAAATGACTGTGGCAGAGAAGCCAACCAGTGATAAGCAATGGCGGGCTCCAAGACCCTCTATGTTCCTGTTAAGCTCAAATTATGCCTCACACAACCAGACAGGCGAGCTGCGCGGTCTGGTAGGCTTGACCAACAAATCTGTGTACACCTCAGCGAAACTGCTCACAGCGTCATTCCTCTATCATTTCCTTCTAATTCCAGTCATTTTAATGTTATAGCAAAGGCCTGACCGAGTGCAGTACAATCTGCTGTGCTTGCTGCCACCGTGTACAATTAATTGCCCTGGGACAACTATAGCTCACTGAGCCACCTCCCACTCAAGGCACGCCTGCCAAATCCTCAGTTCATTTTTGGCGCTGCCTAATTAAATCTCACCGCACTTTTGACACTGTGCGTTGCATGCGTAAAACGGATGCAGTCACCAAGAGTCTGCATGCACATTGAAATGACATTAGGATGACTTTGTCTTGCAAGAAACTTGAAAATACTCGGTGACGCCGTCTCTTCAACACTTACCAGCGGATATCTGATCACAGCTTTGCTGACAAATCAGCAGATTGTCATCTGGCACTCCGGGACTCCTGAAGAGTCAACAACAGGAAATGACGTGTGAGCTACATATATAAAGGACACCTTCAGATGCAGACGCACCGAAGCGTGCATGCCCCTCTGGAGAGTGGAAATGCTGCACCCGCAGCTCTAACACGCACTGGATCCTACAAGGCTGTTAAGAATCTGAGCGGATTCGGTGGAAGGAACTGAGGAACTTTCTGCAAGAACATACCACCAGCAACACCTCTCACGTCCATAAAGCACCTACACAGACCCAAGAACATTCACTCACACTTCACCAACAAAGAATGATATTTACAAAAATATACATGGATTTATTTACATGTTCCATAAAGTTCAGTTCTTGGTCCTACGACCACAGGAAAGTACGTATCTGCCTAGAGAGCAGCTTACCACTGCAGACACTGTAAAGTGAGCATATCATTTAAATAAAATAAAAAAATTAAATATTTAAATTTAAAGTGACCTGTACGAAATTCAAAATGTAGTGTGTTTGGCTAAAACATAACCTGGTGTTGAAGATTCTGGTCCATGCCCAATGGAACTAATATTTGAGTGAGTAAGTATGACAGAAATGGTGTAATACAGAGAAGTGGCAAGACCGTGGGAAGATGGCATCGAGCGCCAATGTAGAGTGGAGTTCTGCAAATATTACAACATGAACTGTGTTATTACTAGTTAAGCTCACTACAGAGGAGATGGATTTTGAATATGCGCAGCGGTGTAATGCAAAAGATGACCCCAACCCCACTGCAGAATTTAATGAGAGGCTCCTGAGTCTCCCATATCTCATAGATATTCTTGGTCTTCCACTGAAAGTGGGCCCCCTGAAGATTTGGGAGGCCTGTGAAGCCCTAGGTCCACCGTGCACCTCTGGAGCTGCAGAGGCCTGTGCTACTCCCTTGAGTACACGTCTAAATAGTGTGAATGAAGTTGAAGTGGGTAAGAAGGAATTTGCCTGAACGGATCTGTCCTCAGTTGGATCGCACTAAGAGAGTCTCTCTCCGCTCCTTTATATCTGAAATATTATCCACCATGTTCATTCTTCTACAAGGGTCTCTTGTCTCACCATACTTGTTCAACATCTACATTTCTCCACTAGCTGTCCCCTTATCCACTCCTTGACTTCCGGTTTAACAATTATGCGGACTACACTGAGTTGTGCTTATGCCGGAGTGGACATGTCACAAAAACAATGAGCTTCAGAAGTGTACACAGGGAATCAGGAAGTGTTTGTGTAGGCACAGTCTTAGGCTCAACACCGAACAAACACAAATCCTAGTAGCTGGCAGGAGAGCAGACCTCTAGCAGACCGCATACTGGACAGGGGAGATGGGTTCAGGAACTTCTCCCTTGGAATATCATTACAAATCTTGGTGTTAAAGGGAGTCTGGTCTACAAAGGAGAACTGAAGTCTCAGATGTGGTACTTTCTGATGCTTTTCAAAGGCTTAAACATGTAAGCTCATGCAGTGACTACAGAAGGGGACACATATTCAGGGTCCGCCTAGATTGGCTCAACACTTAACAACTGGAAAGCTCTTTTTATCCGGATATGATTCTGCAATATAATTCTGCTCTTACTCAAACGCTTTAACCTCTTAAGTGCTGCGCCTATACCAGCGGCCGACGGCACCACTACCTCAGGAGTGCTGCCGTCGGCCATTGGACGTTCCATTTGCACCTGCGCAATGGAACGTTCAGCACTGGAGCTGGACGTTCCAAAGCAGCTAAGGTGTTAAAATACTGAAAAATCAGGCAGCAGGTAGAGTTGTGCACACTACCAAATTCAGTCTCATTTGCTAATCCCTTCTTAACCTGTTGAGTACTCATGACGAGCTCAGCTCGTCATGAGGCATGGTTGAGCTGCACTCATAACGAGCTGAGCTCGTCTCGGCCGTTGGAACGTTCGCACGCGGGGATAATTTCCCCGCTGTGCTGAACGTTCCAAAACGGATGTGGTTGTGACGAGCTCAGTTCGTCATGAGTGTAGCTCCACTGTGCCTCATGACGAGCTGAGCTCGTCACAAGCACAGCCACGCCTCGCGCGGTCTCCTCCCCACGCACGGGGGGGGGGGGGGGGGGGGGACACCCCGCAGTGAAGGGGTTAAGCAATCCAATTCACATCAGAACATCTTGGCCCTACACGTCCCATTTCTTTACTTTAAAATCTGATGCATTAAAAATGCCGGATTTGGTGGTCCCTCCTTTACTGTTCAGACCCCCACACTCTGGAATGCGCTTGCTCTAGAACTGAGGAAGCTACTATTACTTCTGCTTTTTTTTAATGCAATTGACCTATCAACCACAAGTTCTTGACAGTCCTGAGTCTATATGATTTGTTATGATCTGCCTCCCATTCATCGTGCCAAGCAGCCCAATGGGTGAACAAATGCTTTCCAAGTGGTCTATAACATAACATCATATAACATAAACAAAACAGGAAGCACGCCCAGTAATAGCAAGTTTAATACCCCCCCCCCCCCCCCCCCCCCCTCCCATGTCCAAGTTACTCTGCAGCTGGGTCATCCCACTGAACTGAATGTTGAATTGTTTGCCTTGACTCACAGGAAACCGATTACAACCAGAAAGAACTTTACAGACTAATATCCAGGTGCATCTCTCCAGCTTTATCCTGGTTCAATCAGAAAATATCAGGTGTAAAGCCGAGTGTCCTTTAAACACAGTATCAAACAAAACTGATTATGGTGGATAAAAAAATAATTTAAATTGATGGCAAATTTGACTGCCTTCAGTCCTTAAATATGGCTGCTAGGATGCTCATATAAGCACAGCTCACCTTGAACCTGGAGCGCCTACGGGATCACCACTGTTAAAACAGAATTCAATATGTGCTAGAAACTCTTTCACAATGTTGAAATGGATAATAGTGTGGAACTGCAATCTTACGCAGATGCAACTCACATGTTCCTCCAACTATTACAGCATGGTGAGCACATATGATAAATAGATATTACTTGGCCGTCAGTATTATGATGACTGAGCTTATCGACACAGTTTTAAATAGAGCCAGCCTGACAGTTTCTAAATCACAGATGATCGATGCTGTATTCCTACATTAACTCAGTTGAAAAATTGGGGACTGAGCCATATACCTAAGCCTCGTTGAGAAACTAACTTGGTTTTATCCCTTTTTACATGGGAAAAACGAAAACCCTTCTTTTAATTTTGGAAGCACAAAATAAGGGATTTAGAGGGATTACAATGTTAAGGGACATGCTCAGACTCCTGTTTAAGCGCTAGAGGTACCAAAGATATTGACATATAGGCTATAAACATCTATAAATTCAGCAGATTGCATCAGACCTCCTCTCCCACACCCTACACAGAATACAATGGCTTTCAGTGGAGGACAGCATTATGTTTAAGGTAGATACCATCATTCACATGATAGTACAAAAAAAAGAAAACTATGTACAGGCTCACGTATGCATTTAGCAGATGGCTTTATTACCCCACCCAGTACATTGTCTATGGTCCCTAGCTGCACAGGCATGACATTTATGAAACAGGCTGGTGTCTGAGCTCAGAGAAGGAATACTATTGAAGTGCCCGGGGAAACTTCAGATTCATTAATTCAGTCGAACTTTTCGCACAGACTACGGCACCTACCTTATGTGAATTGGATTTGGATTTTAGTTCGAGCTTTAGCACTATTTACATTTTAAATTATGAATCATAGGAAAGAAAGCAGGTGGTGAAGACTGGTGAGAAGCAATAGAACTAAAAAGAAAGCACAGAGTTGAAGAACTGATGGCTTCTTAAGTAGCCTAGATGTCTTTGCTAGAGCTGGAGCTACGAAGCAGGATTCTACCTGCAGCGTAGGGACACACTCGGAAGGTTGCAAAACACGGAAACAATATTGAAATAATGGGAGTGGAGGAGGAATTCAGCACTGAGAATAAAGGGGAAGGTGGAAATTGGTAGGATTATGC